>NW_026968017.1:0-140000 GCF_028390025.1 Pseudophryne corroboree | reverse complement strand
GGGGGACTGTTTTTGTGCTTTCCTCTGGTCAGCTCTGGTAAAAGTCAGATTTATTTGTCTCAGATCTTCCTCTAGCCTTGTTCTTCTTTCGAGAGTTTCCATGTGCTGCCTCAGTTGGATCTCCTTCACTTGACAGGGGGGTGCCCGAGCAGCGACCCTCCCCAGCTCTAGCCCAACTCCTACTTACCTGCCAGGTGAGATACTATGATCATGAAGGTGCTTCTCCCCGGGCAAGGCTCACCCATTGCACTCTGGGTGTGCTGCTCCTGCGGTTTCCCCAAATGTTGGACACTTGACTGCATAATTTGTGTTTCCCCTGGTCGGCTCTCGTATAATTCAGATCTCTTTGTCTCAGGTCTCTCTCCAGCCTAGTTTGCTGTCTGTTTCCACTTCTCTTTTCTTGAGTTGCTCCCTTCTATGCCCTTGCGCACTATCCTGACTTCTCCCGTCTGCTTACTTTGTGCCTTCCAACGCACAATGCAAACTACAGGTAGTGCTGCAGGGCCCACACCCTTTTACTTGCCTTACAGAGCAGCTCTGGAGCTGTTACAGTGCCCAGCTGCTGCAAGAAATCAGCTTGAATGCTTCAGGGGCTGGGGCATAGCCCCACACCGAAGTAGGGTGGAGGTGTTTAATGCGAACTAGGGGTCATCCAAGCGCCGCAAAAGGCCGCCATGCCCTGCACGCCCCTTTTCTCTTTTCATATGCAGACGAGGGTTGAAGCCAACTTTGACCCACTGCTTGGATGACATCACCATATGCAAATCCATCTGCTGCAGGCCTTCCCCCAGGAATACTTGCACTAGTTGTTGCATTTGGTTTGTTGTTTGGGGGTGCTTCAGTATTAGGCAGCCTTCTGCCCTCCCATGTTCATCTGAAAATATGTGTTCTCCCTGCAGTTGTTGTCCCCAGATGAGAGTTCCCTTGTGCTGCCTCAGTTGAATCTCCTTTACTTGACAGAGATGTGCCTGAGCAGCGGCCCTCCCCAGCCCTATCCCAAGTCATACTTATTTTGCATAGGAGATACCATGGTCATGAAGATTGTTCTCCCAGGGTGAGGTTCATTCATTGCATTCTGGGTATGCTGACCCCTATGATTTCCCCAAATGTAGGAAACTCGACTGCATTATTTGTGGTAGTGAGTGACTGTGTTTGTGCTTTCCTCTGGTCAGCTCTGGTAAAAGTCAGATTTCTTTGTCTCAGATCTTCCTCTAGCCTTGTTCTTCTTTCGAGAGTTTCCTTGTGCTGCCTCAGTTGGATCTCCTTCACTTGACAGGGGGCTGCCCGAGCAGCGACCCTCCCCAGCTCTAGCCCAACTCCTACTTATCTGCCAGGTAAGATACTATGATCATGAAGGTGCTTCTCCCAGGGCAAGGCTCACCCATTGCACTCTGGGTGTGCTGCTCCTGCGATTTCCCCAAATGTGGGAAACTTGACTGCATAATTTGTGTTTCCCCTGGTCGGCTCTCGTATAATTCAGATCTCTTTGTCTCTGGTCTCTCTCCAGCCTAGTTTGCTGTCTGTTTCCACTTCTCTTTTCTTGAGCCGCTCCCTTCTATGCCCTTGCGCACTATCCTGACTTCTCCCGTCTGCTTACTTTTTGCCTTCCAACGCACAATGCGAACTACAGGTAGTGCTGCAGGTCCCACACCCTTTTATTTGCCTTACAGAGCAGCTCTGGAGCTGTTACAGTGCCCAGCTGCTGCAAGAAATCAGCTTGAATGCTTCAGGGGCTGGGGCATAGCCAACATGAGCCCCACACCGAAGGAGGGTGGAGGTGTTTAATGCGAGCTAGGGGTCATCCAAGCGCCGCAAAAGGCTGCCATGCCCTGCACGCCCCTTTTCTCTTTTCATATGCAGACGAGGGTTGAAACCAACTTTGACCCACTGCTTGGATGACATCACCATATGCAAATCCATCTGCTGCAGGCCTTCCCCCAGGAATGCTTGCACTAGTTGTTGCATTTTGTTTGTTGTTTTGGGGTGCTTCAGTATTAGGTAGCCTTCGGCCCTCCCATGTTCATCTGAAAATATGTGTTCTCCCTGCAGTTGTTGTCCCCAGATGAGAGTTCCCTTGTGCTGCCTCAGTTGAATCTCCTTTACTTGACAGAGATGTGCCTGAGAGGCGGCCCTCCCCAGCCCTATCCCAAATCATACTTATTTTGCATAGGAGATACCATGGTCATGAAGATTGTTCTCCCAGGGTGAGGTTCATTCATTGCATTCTGGGTATGCTGACCCCTGTGATTTCCCCAAATGTGGGAAACTTGACTGCATTATTTGTGGTAGTGAGGGACTGTGTTTGTGCTTTCCACTGGTCAGCTCTGGTAAAAGTCAGATTTCTTTGTCTCAGATCTTCCTCTAGCCTTGTTCTTCTTTCGAGAGTTTCCTTGTGCTGCCTCAGTTGGATTTACTTCACTTGACAGGGGGGTGCCCGAGCAGCGACCCTCCCCAGCTCTAGCCCAACTCCTACTTACCTGCCAGGTGAGATACTATGATCATGAAGGTGCTTCTCCCAGGGCAAGGCTCACCCATTGCACTCTGGGTGTGCTGCTCCTGCGATTTCCCCAAATGTGGGAAACTTGACTGCATAATTTGTGTTTCCCCTGGTCGGCTCTCGTATAATTCAGATCTCTTTGTCTCAGGTCTCTCTCCAGCCTAGTTTGCTGTCTGTTTCCACTTCTCTTTTCTTGAGCCGCTCCCTTCTATGCCCTTGCGCACTATCCCAGGATAATTATTGTAGCTGGTCTGCGGGTAACAGCTCTCAGATCCACTTCTAGAAAAAATGCAACAATGTAATTTGAGTGACAAACTGCAGAGATGAACCCTTTCTGTGACTGCTGCACAGGGATCACACAAACTCTATTCATAGGGCTGACTTCACTTAGGGGAGATGTTCTCGCCCCGCAAAGAAGTGCGAGTATATACCGCACTTACGGTACCATTGGATTTACAGATATTTTCTTGCAGTACACTATGGGGGTCATTCTGAGTTGATTGCTCGCTAGCAGTTTTTAGCAGCCTTAAAACGGTGGAGTTAACATATCTCACGTGGAAGGTGGTCATGTTATTAGCCTTGGCTTCGGCTAGGCGAGTGTCGGAATTAGCGGCTTTGTCACATAAAAGCCCATATTTGGTGTTCCATGTGGATAGAGCGGAATTGCGGACCCATCCTCAATTCCTACCAAAAGTGGTCTCATCTTTTCATATGAACCAATCTATTGTGGTGCCTTTGGCTACGCGTGACTTGGAGGATTCCGAGTTACTTGATGTGGTCAGGGCTTTGAAAATTTACGTGGCCAGGACGGCTAGAGTCAGGAAAACTGAAGCGCTGTTTGTCCTGTATGCAACCAACAAGATTGGTGCCCCTGCTTCAAAGCAGGCTATTGCTCGCTGGATTTGTAACACGATTCAGCAAGCACATTCTATGGCTGGATTGCAGTTACCAAAATCGGTCTAGGCCCATTCCACGAGGAAAGTGGGCTCTTCTTGGGCGGCTGCCCGAGGGGTCTCGGCACTACAGCTGTGTCGAGCTGCTACTTGGTCAGGTTCAAACACCTTTTCAAAATACTATAAGTTTGATACCCTGGCTGAGGAGGAACTCATGTTTGCTCAATCGGTGCTGCAGAGTCATCCGCACTCTCCCGCCCGTTTTGGAGCTTTGGTATAATCCCCATGGTCCTTACGGAGTCCCCAGCATCCTCTAGGACGTTAGAGAAAATAAGATTTTAAACCTACCGGTAAATCTTTTTCTCGTAGTCCGTAGAGGATGCTGGGCTCCCGTCCCAAGTGCGGACTACTTTTGCAATACTTGTATATAGTTATTGCTTCAATAAGGGTTATGTTATAGTTGCATCGGTCCTGCACTGATGCTACAGTATGTTGTTTTTTCGTACTCATAACTGGATAGTTTATCACAAGTTATACGGTGTGATTGGTGTGGCTGGTATGAATCTTGCCCTGGATTAACAAAATCCTTTCCTCATACTGTCAGTCTCCTCTGGGCACAGTTTCTCTAACTGTGGCATAGAGGCGCATAGAGGGAGGAGCCAGTGCACACCCAGAACTAAAGTCTTTCTTAAAGTGCCCATGTCTCCTGCGGAGCCCGTCTATCCCCATGGTCCTTACGGAGTCCCCAGCACCCTCTACGGACTACGAGAAAAAGATTTACCGGTAGGTTTAAAATCTTATTTTCTACTTTATTCTTTTCTATCCTAGTTTATTACGACCAACTCTCATCCAAGGAGTTTGATATTCTACTACCTGCATGCAATTTAAATTGCTTAAATTGTTTATATGGTTGATTTGTCCTTCACAACCCATAATCTGCAACTTGGATGTACTTGTGTCATTGAAAATCTTATAATAAAAATGTTTATATATTGAAAAAAAAAAGTTATAAGACATATGCATTCAATATTTGAAGAAACAAAATTAAATAAAGCTATGTATTGGGTTTCACTAACAAGCACATTGGAAGACTTGACTACTGTTAAAAGACATGCATTACATGGTATAGAGCCACAAACCACAATGTAGTAAAATAAAAACAAACTTACATGTGCTAGAGCTAGGGAGGGTCGCTGCTCGGGCAGCCCCCTGTCAAGTGAAGGAGATCCAACTGAGGCAGCACAAGGGAACTCGCGAAAGAAAAACAAGGCTAGAGGAAGATCTGAGACAAAGAAATCTGACTTTTACCAGAGCTGACCAGAGGAAAGCACAAACACAGTCACTCACTACCACAAATAATGCAGTCAAGTTTCCCACATTTGGGGAAATCACAGGGGTCAGCATACCCAGAATGCAATGAATGAACCTCACCCTGAGAGAACAATCTTCATGACCATGGTATCGCCTATGCAAAATAAGTATGATTTGGGATAGGGCTGGGGAGGGCCGCTGCTCAGGCACATCTCTGTCAAGTAAAGGAGATTCAACTGAGGCAGCACAAGGGAACTCTCATCTGGGGACAACAACTGCAGGGAGAACACATATTTTCAGATGAACAAGGGAGGGCAGAAGGCTGCCTAATACTGAAGCACCCCCAAACAACAAACCAAATGCAACAACTAGTGCAAGCATTCCTGGGGGAAGGCTGCAGCAGATGGATTTGCATATGGTGATGTCATCCAAGCAGTGGGTCAAAGTTGGCTTCAACCCTCGTCTGCATATGAAAAGAGAAAAGGGGTATGCAGGGCATGGCGGCCTTTTGCGGCGCTTGGATGACCCCTAGTTTGCATTAAATACCCCCACCCTCCTTCTGTGTGGGGCTCATGTTGGCCATGCCCCAGCCCCTGAAGCATTCAAGCTGATTTCTTGCAGCAGCTGGGAACTGTACCAGCTCAAGAGCTGCTCTGTAAGGCAAGTAAAAGGGTGTGGGCCCTGCAGCACTACCTGTAGTTTGCATTGTGCATTGTAAGGCACAAAGTAAGCAGACGGGAGGAGAAGTCAGGATAGTGCACAAGGGTATAGAAGGGAGGGGCTCAAGAAAAAAGAAGTGGAAACAGACAGCAAACTAGGCTGGAGAGAGACCTGAGACAAAGAGATCTGAATTATATGAGAGCCGACCAGGGGAAACACAAATTACGCAGTCAAGTTTCCCACATTTGGGGAAATCACAGGGGCAGCACACCCAGAGTGCAATGGGTGATCCTTGCCCAGGGAGAAGCAACTTCATGATCATAGTATCTCACCTGGCAGGTAAGTAGGAGTTGGGCTAGAGCTGGGGAGGGTCGCTGCTCGGGCACCCCCCTGTCAAGTGAAGTAAATCCAACTGAGGCAGCACAAGGAAACTCTCGAAAGAAGAACAAGGCTAGAGGAAGATCTGAGACAAAGAAATCTGACTTTTACCAGAGCTGACCAGTGGAAAGCACAAACACAGTCCCTCACTACCACAAATAATGCAGTCAAGTTTCCCACATTTGGGGAAATCACAGGGGTCAGCATACCCAGAATGCAATGAATGAACCTCACCCTGAGAGAACAATCTTCATGACCATGGTATCGCCTATGCAAAATAAGTATGATTTGGGATAGGGCTGGGGAGGGCCGCTGCTCAGGCACATCTCTGTCAAGTAAAGGAGATTCAACTGAGGCAGCACAAGGGAACTCTCATCTGGGGACAACAACTGCAGGGAGAACACATATTTTCAGATGAACAAGGGAGGGCAGAAGGCTGCCTAATACTGAAGCACCCCCAAACAACAAACCAAATGCAACAACTAGTGCAAGCATTCCTGGGGGAAGGCTGCAGCAGATGGATTTGCATATGGTGATGTCATCCAAGCAGTGGGTCAAAGTTGGCTTCAACCCTCGTCTGCATATGAAAAGAGAAAAGGGGTATGCAGGGCATGGCGGCCTTTTGCGGCGCTTGGATGACCCCTAGTTTGCATTAAATACCCCCACCCTCCTTCTGTGTGGGGCTCATGTTGGCCATGCCCCAGCCCCTGAAGCATTCAAGCTGATTTCTTGCAGCAGCTGGGAACTGTACCAGCTCAAGAGCTGCTCTGTAAGGCAAGTAAAAGGGTGTGGGCCCTGCAGCACTACCTGTAGTTTGCATTGTGCATTGTAAGGCACAAAGTAAGCAGACGGGAGGAGAAGTCAGGATAGTGCACAAGGGTATAGAAGGGAGGGGCTCAAGAAAAAAGAAGTGGAAACAGACAGCAAACTAGGCTGGAGAGAGACCTGAGACAAAGAGATCTGAATTATATGAGAGCCGACCAGGGGAAACACAAATTACGCAGTCAAGTTTCCCACATTTGGGGAAATCACAGGGGCAGCACACCCAGAGTGCAATGGGTGATCCTTGCCCAGGGAGAAGCAACTTCATGATCATAGTATCTCACCTGGCAGGTAAGTAGGAGTTGGGCTAGAGCTGGGGAGGGTCGCTGCTCGGGCACCCCCCCTGTCAAGTGAAGGAGATCCAACTGAGGCAGCACAAGGGAACTCTCGAAAGAAGAACAAGGCTAGAGGAAAATCTGAGACAAAGAAATCTGACTTTTACCAGAGCTGACCAGAGGAAAGCACAAACACAGTCCCCCACTACCACAAATAATGCAGTCGAGTTTCCCACATTTAGGGAAATCACAGGGGTCAGCATACCCAGAATGCAATGAATGAACCTCACCCTGAGAGAACAATCTTCATGACCATGGTATCGCCTATGCAAAATAAGTATGATTTGGGATAGGGCTGGGGAGGGCCGCTGCTCAGGCACATCTCTGTCAAGTAAAGGAGATTCAACTGAGGCAGCACAAGGGAACTCTCATCTGGGGACAACAACTGCAGGGAGAACACATATTTTCAGATGAACATGGGAGGGCAGAAGGCTGCCTAATACTGAAGCACCCCCAAACAACAAACCAAATGCAACAACTAGTGCAAGCATTCCTGGGGGAAGGCTGCAGCAGATGGATTTGCATATGGTGATGTCATCCAAGCAGTGGGTCAAAGTTGGCTTCAACCCTCGTCTGCATATGAAAAGAGAAAAGGGGCGTGCAGGGCATGGCGGCCTTTTGCGGCAATTGGATGACCCCTAGTTCGCATTAAACACCTCCACCCTCCTTCGGTGTGGGGCTCATGTTGGCTATGCCCCAGCCCCTGAAGCATTCAAGCTGATTTCTTGCAGCAGCTAGGCACTGTAACAGCTCCAGAGCTGCTCTGTAAGGCAAGTAAAAGGGCGTGGGCCCTGCAGCACTACCTGTAGTTCGCATTGTGCGTTGGAAGGCACAAATTAAGCAGACGGGAGAAGTCAGGATAGTGCGCAAGGGCATAGAAGGGAGCGGCTCAAGAAAAAAGAAGTGTAAACAGACAGCAAACTAGGCTGGAGAGAGACATGAGACAAAGAGATCTGAATTATACGAGAGCCGACCAGGGGAAACACAAATTATGCAGTCAAGTTTCCCACATTTGGGGAAATCGCAGGAGCAGCACACCCAGAGTGCAATTGGTGAGCCTTGTCCTGGGAGAAGCACATTCATGATCATAGTATCTTACCTAGCAGGTAAGAAGGAGTTGGGCTAGAGCTGGGGAGGGTCGCTGCTCGGGCACCCCCCTGTCAAGTGAAGGAGATCCAACTGAGGCAGCACAAGGGAACTCTCGAAAGAAGAACAAGGCTAGAGGAAGATCTGATACAAAGAAATCTGACTTCTACCAGAGCTGACCAGAGGAAAGCACAAACACAGTCCCCCACTACCACAAATAATGCTGTCAAGTTTACCACATTTGGGGAAATCACAGGGGTCAGCATACCCAGAATGCAATGAATGAACCTCACCCTGGGAGAACAATCTTCATGACCATGGTATCTCCTATGCAAAATAAGTATGATTTGGGATAGGGCTGGGGAGGGCCGCTGCTCAGGCACATCTCTGTCAAGTAAAGGAGATTCAACTGAGGCAGCACAAGGGAACTCTCATCTGGGGACAACAACTGCAGGAGGTACACATATTTTCAGATGAACATGGGAGGGCAGAAGGCTGCCTAATACTGAAGCACCCCCAAACAACAAACCAAATGCAACAACTAGTGCAAGCATTCCTGGGGGAAGGCCTGCAGCAGATGGATTTGCATATGGTGATGTCATCCAAGCAGTGGGTCAAAGTTGGCTTCAACCCTCGTCTGCATATGAAAAGAGAAAATTGGCATGCAGGGCATGGCGGCCTTTTGCGGTGCTTGGATGACCCCTAGTTCGCATTAAACACCTCCACCCTCCTTCGGTGTGGGGCTCATGATGGCTATGCCCCAGCCCCTGAAGCATTCAAGCTGATTTCTTGCAGCAGCTGGGCACTGTAACAGCTCCAGAGCTGCTCTGTAAGGCAAGTAAAAGGGTGTGGGCCCTGCAGCACTACCTGTAGTTTGCATTGTGCGTTGGAAGGCACAAAGTAAGCAGACGGGAGAAGTCAGGATAGTGCGCAAGGGCATAGAAGGGAGCAACTCAAGAAAAGAGAAGTGGAAACAGACTGCAAATTAGGCTGGAGAGTGACCTGAGACAAAGAGATCTGAATTATACGAGAGCCGACCAGGTGAAACACAAATTATGCAGTCAAGTGTCCAACATTTGGGGAAACCGCAGGAGTAGCACACCCAGAGTGCAATGGGTGAGCCTTGCCCGGGGAGAAGCACCTTCATGATCATAGTATCTCACCTGGCAGGTAAGTAGGAGCTGGGCTAGAGCTGGGGAGGGTCGCTGCTCGGGCACCCCCCTGTCAAGTGAAGGAGATCCAACTGAGGCAGCACAAGGGAACTCTCGAAAGAAGAACAAGGCTAGAGGAAGATCTGAGACAAAGAAATCTGACTTTTACCAGAGCTGACCAGAGGAAAACACAAACACAGTCCCTCACTACCACAAATAATGCAGTCCAGTTTCCCACATTTGGGGAAATCACAGGGGTCAGCATACCCAGAATGCAATGAATGAACCTCACCCTGGGAAAACAATCTTCATGACCATGGTATCTCCTATGCAAAATAAGTATGATTTGGGATAGAGCTCGGGAGGGCCACTGCTCAGGCACATCTCTGTCAAGTAAAGGAGATTCAACTGAGGCAGCACAAGGGAACTCTCATCTTGGGACAACAACTGCAGGGAGAACACATATTTTCAGATGAACATGGGAGGGCAGAGGCTGCCTAATACTGAAGCACCCCCAAACAACAAACCAAATGCAACAACTAGTGCAAGCATTCCTGGGGGAAGGCCTGCAGCAGATGGATTTGCATATGGTGATGTCATCCAAGCAGTGGGTCAAAGTTGGCTTCAACCCTCATCTGCATATGAATAGAGAAGAGGGGCGTGCAGGGCATGGCGGCCTTTTGCGGTGCTTGGATGACCCCTAGTTCGCATTAAACACCTCCACCCTCCTTCGGTGTGGGGCTCATGTTGGCTATGCCCCAGCCCCTTAAGCATTCAAGCTGATTTCTTGCAGCAGCTGGGCACTGTAACAGCTCCAGAGCTGCTCTGTAAGGCAAGTAAAAGGGTGTGGGCCCTGCAGCACTACCTGTAGTTTGCATTGTGCATTGTAAGGCAGTAAGTAAGCAGACGGGAGGAGAAGTCAGGATAGTGCACTAGGGTATAGAAGGGAGGGGCTCAAGAAAAAAGAAGTGGAAACAGACAGCAAACTAGGCTGGAGAGAGACCTGAGACAAAGAGATCTGAATTATATGAGAGCTGACCAGGGGAAACACAAATTATGCAGTCAAGTTTCCCACATTTGGGGAAATCGCAGGAGCAGCACACCCAGAGTGCAATGGGTGATCCTTGTCCTGGGAGAAGCAACTTCATGATCATAGTATCTCACCTGGCAGGTAAGTAGGAGTTGGGCTAGAGCTGGGGAGGGTCGCTGCTCGGGCACCCCCCTGTCAAGTGAAGTAGATCCAACTGAGGCAGCACAAGGAAACTCTCGATAGAAGAACGAGGCTAGAGGAAGATCTGAGACAAATAAATCTGACTTTTACCAGAGCTGACCAGAGGAAAGAACAAACACAGTCCCCCACTACCACAAATAATGCAGTCGAGTTTCCCACATTTGTGGAAATCACAGGGGTCAGCATACCCAGAATGCAATGAATGAACCTCACCCTGGGAGAACAATCTTCATGACCATGGTATCTCCTATGCAAAATAAGTATGACTTGGGATAGGGCTGGGGAGGGCCGCTGCTCAGGCACATCTCTGTCATGTAAAGGAGATTCAACTGAGGCAGCACAAGGGAACTCTCATCTGGGGACAACAACTGCAGGGAGAACACATATTTTCAGATGAACATGGTAGGGCAGAAGGCTGCCTAATACTGAAGCACCCCAAAACAACAAACCAAATGCAACAACTAGTGCAAGCATTCCTGGGGGAAGGCCTGCAGCAGATGGATTTGCATATGGTGATGTCATCCAAGCAGTGGGTCAAAGTTGGCTTCAACCCTCGTCTGCATATGAAAAGAGAAAAGGGGCGTGCAGGGCATGGCGGCCTTTTGCGGCGCTTGGATGACCCCTAGTTCGCATTACACACCTCCACCCTCCTTCGGTGTGGGGCTATGCCCCAGCCCCTGAAGCATTCAAGCTGATTTCTTGCAGCAGCTGGGCACTGTAACAGCTCCAGAGCTGCTCTGTAAGGCAAGTAAAAGGGTGTGGGCCCTGCAGCACTACCTGTAGTTTGCATTGTGCGTTGGAAGGCACAAAGTAAGCAGACGGGAGAAGTCAGGATAGTGAGCAAGGGCATAGAAGGGAGCAACTCAAGAAAAGAGAAATGGAAACAGACAGCAAACTAGGCTGGAGAGAGACCTGAGACAAAGAGATCTGAATTATACGAGAGCCGACCAGGGGAAACACAAATTATGCAGTCAAGTGTCCAACATTTGGGGAAACCGCAGGAGCAGCACACCCAGAGTGCAATGGGTGAGCCTTGCCCTGGGAGAAGCACCTTCATGATCATAGTATCTCACCTGGCAGGTAAGTAGGATTTGGGCTAGAGCTGGGGAGGGTCGCTGCTTGGGCACCCCCCTGTCAAGTGAAGGAGATCCAACTGAGGCAGCACATGGAAACTCTCGAAAGAAGAACAAGGCTAGAGGAAGATCTGAGACAAATAAATCTGACTTTTACCAGAGCTGACCAGAGGAAAGCACAAACACAGTCCCCCACTACCACAAATAATGCAGTCGAGTTTCCCACATTTGGGGAAATCACAGGGGTCAGCATACCCAGAATGCAATGAATGAACCTCACCCTGGGAGAACAATCTTCATGACCATGGTATCTCCTATGCAAAATAAGTATGATTTGGGATAGCGCTGGGGAGGGCCGCTGCTCAGGCACATCTCTGTCAAGAATTTATAAAGTCTATACATATATATAACCAAATGTCAATATATATATATAGAACCCAGTGCTCCTATCAAAACTTATCTATTTCACAAATTTGTTGCTTATTTAATCTTTATACATCTATTAATTTTCACCATATATTATAAAATGGTGCTCCCATAGGTAGTACTGTTCTACCAATAATAAACCAAATTTTAAAGATAATCACACTTGTTATCAAGGGAGCGCAAAAAATAAAATATACAAGCTCTTTATTTTTAAAAAATATATATAGACAGAAGAAACCCACATTCAATAAAATACAATGGAGTCAACATATATAGGCACCACTATCCATATCTAAATGTAATCAGGATCTATTTCATATTGCCCTTGATGACAACGGAATGTTTATTAAAGTGTCCAAAAAATCCTCCTGGATACAGCTGTTGTAATTTAATCGTTACTTTACAATTGTAATTGATACATTAAATTCCTTCTTGTGGATGAACAGCAACAGTTGTAACCAACGCCTCTTATTTACTGCAGTTAAAGTTCATATGTAACTCACGTGAGTAATGAAAGAAAACAGGGGGAGAGCGCTGTGATGGTTGGTGAAACACAGCGGTATGCTACGACCCCCGTTAACCGTGGCTGGATCTTATTGGCACTCGCGGTCGGGATATTTCTTCCTGCCGTGGGGTAGAGACCTCCTTTTGCTCGGTCTCAAATTGCTTTTTCCCCTTCACCGCTGTCTTTACATCAGACGTCCGCCGTGATGTAGCTCGTTCATGAACGGGCTTATATCTCAGCAATCAGAGTGTCCGGTAATCACCTTCCTTACGCGTTTCTCCGCTGTTATCCAAGAGCGGTTTCGTCAGAGGATACATCAGCAGCCTAGCAGGCTCTTTTTAAAATGCACCGGACCAATAGTATTACTAATTAGTTGATTGGATACATACATGTACTAATTGGATGCATACATGTAATGACTCACATATGGAACAACTTTCTAATTGCAATTGCACATATAAAGGCATTTCATAATATAAAAATAAGCAACATGGTGATTAAAAATAATAATAAAATAAGCAACAAGGTGGTTTAAAAAATAACAGAAAATATATAATCTATATACAGATTAACCTATAATCTTTCAATCAATACCTCATATCTATAATCACATATACATAATTCAGAGACTCAGCACTAAGGATCCCCATTTACTTATATAAAACCTTTTAGGGTAACATAAATCCATGCCACTACTAAAGCAGTTCTTGTGGCGCAGGGGAAACATCAAATGCACTCTATGCAGCTAGTCCCATGTTCGAATCCAACCCGCTCAGCTTAACATCCATATTATTTATTTACTTTTAATGGGATCATTCTATCAATTCATTTTTACCTTTAATTTTTGTTAATATTATTTCTATATTTCATTATTTTAACCCCTGGAATAATTACATTGCTGTTTAAACAACAAAAAGAATTGAAGAAAAAATAAATATTAAACAGACAATTTAAGGATTCGAAGATTTAAATATTTAAAGATTTTAAAATTTAAAACAGGGAGGGGGGGGGGAGGGAGGGGGGCCTTTTGGGAGAAGGAGGGGGAAAAAATAAAAATAGAAAAAAATATATATATATAGAACCAAGAGAAAGTGTAAAAAGAGGATGGAGGAAGAAATCTGATGTTCATCATTATTAGTGGATTTTACTAAGGAATTTTAAAGGAATACACACAACAGGATTATACAGTTTCATCCTAAGAGGAAAGCTGTTTCCAAAATAGCTACTTCTAATAATTTTGTTTATTTATTAAACATACAATAAATGGATATTCAATAAATAATATATTAGGTAAATCAATAGATAAAATCTTCAGAGACTGCCAATGTTGTTCAGTTCAATGCTCTCATTCAGACCATCAGGTGTAAGGGTACCCAAAGAAAAAATCCAAAATGCCTCCCTTGTCAAGTAAAGGAGATTCAACTGAGGCAGCACAAGGGAACTCTCATCTGGGGACAACAACTGCAGGGAGAACACATATTTTCAGATGAACATGGGAGGGCAGAAGGCTGCCTAATACTGAAGCACCCCCAAACAACAAACCAAATGCAGCAACTAGTACAAGCATTCCTGGGGGAAGGCCTGCAGCAGATGGATTTGCATATGGTGATGTCATCCAAGCAGTGGGTCAAAGTTGGCTTCAACCCTCGTCTGCATATGAAAAGAGAAAAGGGGCGTGCAGGGCATGGCGGCCTTTTGCGGCGCTTGGATGACCCCTAGTTCGCATTAAACACCTCCACCCTACTTCGGTGTGGGGCTCATGTTGGCTATGCCCCAGCCCCTGAAGCATTCAAGCTGATTACTTGCAGCAGATGGGCACAGTAATAGCTCCAGAGCTGCTCTGTAAGGCAACTAAAAGGGTGTGGGCCCTGCAGCACTACTTGTAGTTCGCATTGTGCGTTGGAAGGCACAAAGTAAGCAGACGGGAGAAGTCAAGATAGTGCGCAAGGGCATAGAAGGGAATGCCTCAAGAAAAGAGAAGTGTAAACAGACAGCAAACTAGGCTGGAGAGAGACATGAGACAAAGAGAACTGAATTATACGAGAGCCGACCAGGGGAAACACAAATTATGCAGTCAAGTTTCCCACATTTGGGGAAATCGCAGGAGCAGCACACCCAGAGTGCAATTGGTGAGCCTTGCCCTGGGAGAAGCACCTTCATGATCATAGTATCTTACCTAGCAGGTAAGAAGGAGTTGGGCTAGAGCTGGGGAGGGTCGCTGCTCGGGCACCCCCCTGTCAAGTGAAGGAGATCCAACTGAGGCAGCATAAGGGAACTCTCGAAAGAAGAACAAGGCTAGAGGAAGATCTGAGACAAAGAAATCTGACTTTTACCAGAGCTGACCAGAGGAAAGCACAAACACAGTCCCCCACTACCACATATAATGCTATCAAGTTTACCACATTTGGGGAAATAACAGGGGTCAGCATACCCAGAATGCAATGAATGAACCTCACCCTGGGAGAACAATCTTCATGACCATGGTATCTCCTATGCAAAATAAGTATGATTTGGGATAGGGCTGGGGAGGGCCGCTGCTCAGGCACATCTCTGTCAAGTAAAGGAGATTCAACTGAGGCAGCACAAGGGAACTCTCATCTGGGGACAACAACTGCAGGAGGTACACATATTTTCAGATGAACATGGGAGGGCAGAAGGCTGCCTAATACTGAAGCACCCCCAAACAACAAACCAAATGCAACAACTAGTGCAAGCATTCCTGGGGGAAGGCCTGCAGCAGATGGATTTGCATATGGTGATGTCATCCAAGCAGTAGGTCAAAGTTGGCTTCAACCCTTGTCTGCATATGAAAAGAGAAAATTGGCATGCAGGGCATGGCGGCCTTTTGCGGTGCTTGGATGACCCCTAGTTCGCATTAAACACCTCCACCCTCCTTCGGTGTGGGGCTCATGATGGCTATGCCCCAGCCCCTGAAGCATTCAAGCTGATTTCTTGCAGCAGCTGGGCACTGTAACAGCTCCAGAGCTGCTCTGTAAGGCAAGTAAAAGGGTGTGGGCCCTGCAGCACTACCTGTAGTTTGCATTGTGCGTTGGAAGGCACAAAGTAAGCAGACGGGAGAAGTCAGGATAGTGCGCAAGGGCATCGAAGGGAGCAACTCAAGAAAAGAGAAGTGGAAACAGACTGCAAATTAGGCTGGAGAGAGACCTGAGACAAAGAGATCTGAATTATACGAGAGCCGACCAGGTGAAACACAAATTATGCAGTCAAGTGTCCAACATTTGGGGAAACCGCAGGAGTAGCACACCCAGAGTGCAATGGGTGAGCCTTGCCTGGGAGAAGCACCTTCATGATCATAGTATCTCACCTGGCAGATAAGTAGGAGCTGGGCTAGAGCTGGGGAGGGTCGCTGCTCGGGCACCCCCCTGTCAAGTGAAGGAGATCCAACTGAGGCAGCACAAGGGAACTCTCGAAAGAAGAACAAGGCTAGAGGAAGATCTGAGACAAAGAAATCTGACTTTTACCAGAGCTGACCAGAGGAAAGCACAAACACAGTCCCTCACTACCACAAATAATGCAGTCCAGTTTCCCACATTTGGGGAAATCACAGGGGTCAGCATACCCAGAATGCAATGAATGAACCTCCCCCTGGGAAAACAATCTTCATGACCATGGTATCTCCTATGCAAAATAAGTATGATTTGGGATAGAGCTGGGGAGGGCCGCTGCTCAGGCACATCTCTGTCAAGTAAAGGAGATTCAACTGAGGCAGCACAAGGGAACTCTCATCTGGGGACAACAACTGCAGGGAGAACACATATTTTCAGATGAACATGGGAGGGCAGAAGGCTGCCTAATACTGAAGCACCCCCAAACAACAAACCAAATGCAACAACTAGTGCAAGCATTCCTGGGGGAAGGTCTGCAGAAGACGGATTTGCATACAGTGATGTCATCCAAGCAGTGGGCCAAAGTTGGCTGGAACCCTCATCTGCATATGAAAAGAGAAAAGGGGTATGCAGGGAATGGCGGCCTTTTGCGGCGCTTGGATGACCCTTTGTTTGCATTAAACACCCCCACCCTCTTTCGGTGTGGGGCTCATGTTGGCAATGCCCCAGCCCCTGAAGCATTCAAGCTGATTTCTTGCAGCAGCTTGGCACTGTAACAGCTCCAGAGCTGCTCTGTAATGCAAGTAAAAGTTTGTGGGCCCTGCAGCACTACCTGTAGTTTGCATTGTGCATTGGAAGGCACAAAGTAAGCAGACAGGAGGAGAAGTCAGGATAGTGCACAAGGGTATAGAAGGGAGGGGCTCAAAAAAAAAGAAGTGGAAACAGACTGCAAACTAGGCTGAAGAGAGACCTGAGACAAAGAGATCTGAATTATATGAAAGCCGACCAGTGGAAACACAAATTATGCAGTCAAGTTTCCCACATTTGGGGAAATCACAGGGGCAGCACACCCAGAGTGCAATGGGTGAGC
The DNA here is from genome assembly GCF_028390025.1 of Pseudophryne corroboree. Taxonomy (NCBI): domain Eukaryota; kingdom Metazoa; phylum Chordata; class Amphibia; order Anura; family Myobatrachidae; genus Pseudophryne; species Pseudophryne corroboree. The sequence continues at coordinate 123,195 of NW_026968017.1, read as the reverse complement.
CTTGCCCTGGGAGAAGCACCTTCATGATCATAGTATCTCACCTGGCAGGTAAGTAGGATTTGGGCTAGAGCTGGGGAGAGTCGCTGCTTGGGCACCCCCCTGTCAAGTGAAGTAGATCCAACTGAGGCAGCTCAAGGGAACTCTCGAAAGAAGAACAAGGCTAGAGGAAGATCTGAGACAAAGAAATCTGACTTTTACCAGAGCTGACCAGAGGAAAGCACAAACACAGTCCCCCACTACCACAAATAATGCAGTCAAGTTTCCCACATTTGGGGAAATAACAGGGGTCAGCATACCCAGAATGCAATGAATGAACCTCACCCTGGGAGAACAATCTTCATGACCATGGTATCTCCTATGCAAAATAAGTATGATTTGGGATAGGGCTGGGGAGGGCCGCTGCTCAGGCACATCTCTGTCAAGTAAAGAAGATTCAACTGAGGCAGCACAAGGGAACTCTCATCTGGGGACAACAACTGCAGGGAGAACACATATTTTCAGATGAACATGGGAGGGCAGAAGGCTGCCTAATACTGAAGCACCCCCAAACAACAAACCAAATGCAACAACTAGTGCAAGCATTCCTGGGGGAAGGCCTGCAGCAGATGGATTTGCATATGGTGATGTCATCCAAGCAGTGGGTCAAAGTTGGCTTCAACCCTCGTCTGCATATGAAAAGAGAAAAGGGGCGTGCAGGGCATGGCGGCCTTTTGCGGCGCTTGGATGACCCCTAGTTCGCATTAAACACCTCCACCCTCCTTCGGTGTGGGGCTCATGTTGGCTATGCCCCAGCCCCTGAAGCATTCAAGCTGATTTCTTGCAGAAGCTTGGCAATGTAACAGCTCCAGAGCTGCTCTGTATGGCAAGTAAAAGGGTGTGGGCCCTGCAGCACTACCTGTAGTTCGCATTGTGCGTTGGAAGGCACAAAGTAAGCAGATGGGAGAAGTCAGGATAGTGCGCAAGGGCATAGAAGGGAGCGGCTCAAGAAAAGAGAAGTGGAAACAGACAGCAAACTAGGCTGGAGAGCTCTTCTGTCTATATTTTGCAAACCTGCTCTTGTCCTCTCCAGCTGCTCCATGTAGATTTGACGTCTGGAAAGGTGCATAACCCACTGACAAGCAGGCACACTCCTGCATGAGTTTTCTCTCTCACTAGCTGGATGATACACAATCATTTGCATGTGCTCCACCTCCGACACACCACCCACCCAACCACCCAGTGACCAGAGCCACCCACAAGCCAACTGGCTCCGTGATTTAATTTGCACAGTGTAGTCATCCAGGCAGCATGTCCTTCTCAATGGAAGGATCTCTGGTTCCATGGAATCTTCCACATTGGAATGCTGCGGAACAAAAAGGATTTAAATATTCAGCTTGCTAGCATTCAATGTACCTGCGGCTTGGCTCTAGCACATGGGTCTTCATCCTGTGGCCCTCCAGCTGCTGTGAAACTACACATCCCAGCATGCCCTGCCACAGTTTTGCTATTAAGGTATGCTAAAACTGAGGCAGGGCATGCTGGGATGTCTAGTTCCACAGCAGCAGGAGGGTCGCAGGTTGAAGACCCATGTTCTAGCATGCCTGTTCTATGATGCATGTACCGTGATGTCACAATCAGCTTGGAATGGGGTGTCTAGCAGGCATTTGCTGACAGCCACTTGAGGGAGACACACATCAGGAGATGCAGCATATCGGAGGTCTTCGATGCCTTTCCAGCAAATGCACACCACCTGCTGCTGGTCTGGACACAAAACAATGCCCACAATCGAAGTCCCAAAATGCCCAACTACAGGATTCATGTAAGTAGTGAATTTAGGAATGAATTTAGAAGTAGGAAATTAAGTTAGTTCACAAGTACATTCAAATTCAGATCTAAAGTCTAGGTAGGCCTCACGTCCTGGCAGCCCCCAGCACTTAAAAATGCCTTGATTAGAGGTAGAGAATTAAATGTAGATAAAAAGTAGACACAAAATAAGACTCCACAGAGCAGTTATCAGGTGTCTTTATCAATTGTTGCATTTAAAAAATCAAGCAATTAGGGAACACAATGTTGCAACAATGTAACCCTATTTGCAAAATAGTACTAAATAAGTTTGTCGATGTAAGACATTTGCAAAGGCGCATCCAAAACACGCTGGAAAATGCAACTGAATCTGTTTTTGGAGGCTAGAATAGGAAATGTGCATCGGTCCAACAAGTACTGAAAGCTCTTCTACCATCTTCCTTTTCTGAAAAGCCATTTAATATATGGTTCCCAGATAGGGGACATATCAGATATTGCCTTTCAAAAGCAGCAAATATCATACCACTTCTATTGCCATCAAAGATAAACATTGATTGTTTTCAGATATTGGATTGAAAAAGCAGTCTTTATTGACATAAAGAAGCAAAAAAACATACATAAACATTACACACATAAGTACTGTGTTGCAGCACAGATAAAACACAGTACAAATGCTGTCGGTATAGTACAGTTCAAGAACTACAGCACAGGCCAGCCTACACTATAAATCATGAACTGCACTATACATTTAAACTATACAATAATACAACAGTTAATAAGGCTATGTGTGTGGAGTGTAAGAGGGTGAGGGAATCACAAGCCCGAAGCTTTATTGAAAGACAGACACATATAAAGGGAGGATTAATAAATACAAAGATATCCTTTACCATAGAATGTAGTCCAATCCGGTCTTTCAACTCTTCCACAACTTAAAATCGGATAGTGTTCCCAAGCCTTCCATCCTGGAATATCTTCAGTCTCTCGCCAATGAAGAAAACAATCCCTCCAGCAGACTCTTCAACCACGATACAAGATCACAGCCAAAAGGGCGAGAAGCAACTACACTTGCGTTTATCCAAAATGGCTAAAACTTAGTGAAGGAAAGTGCAGTGCACCAAAACATAAGCTGACACAATCATGGAGAATGCGCCAGCATATATGCTCTTCTATCTATATTTTGCAAACCTGCTCTTGTCCCCTCCAGCTGCTCCATGTAGATTTGACGCCTGGCAAGGTGCATAACCCACTGACAAGCAGGCACACTCCTGCATGAGTTTTCACTCTCACTAGCTGGATGATACACATTCATTTGCATGTGCTCCACCTCCGACACACCGCCCACCCAACCACCCAGTCACCAGAGCCACCCACAAGCCAACTGGCTCCGTGATTTAATTTGCACAGTGCAGTCATCCAGGCAGCATGTCCTTCTCAATGGAATAATCTCTGGTTCCATGGAATCTTCCGCATTGGAATGCTGCGGAACAAAAAGGATTTAAACATTCAGCTTGCTAGCATTCAATGTACCTGCGGCTTGGCTCTAGCACATGGGTCTTCATCCTGTGGCCCTCCAGCTGCTGTGAAACTACACATCCCAGCATGCCCTGCCACAGTTTTGCTATTAAGGTATGCTAAAACTGAGGCAGGGCATGCTGGTATATGTAGTTCCACAGCAGCTGGAGGGTCGCAGGTTGAAGACCCATATTCTAGCATGCCTGTTCTATGATGCATGTTCCGTGATGTCACAATCAGCTTGGAATGGGGTGTCTAGCATGCATTTGCTGACAGCCACTTGAGGGAGACACACATCAGGAGATGCAGCATATCGGAGGTCTTCGATGCCTTTCCAGCAAATGCACACCACCAGCTGCTGGTCTGGACACAAAACAATGCCCACAATTGAAGGCTCAAAATGCCCAACTACAGGATTAATGTAAGTAGTGAATTTAGGAATGAATTTAGAAGTAGGAAATTAAGTTAGTTCACAAGTACTTTCAAATTCAGATCTAAAGTCTAGGTAGGCCTCACGTCCTGGCAGCCCCCAGCATTTAAAAATGCCTTGATTAGAGGTAGGGAATTAAATGTAGATAAGAAGTAGACACAAAATAAGACTCCACAGAGCAATTATCAGGTGTCTTTATCAATTGTTGCATTTAAAAAAATCAAGCAATTAGGGAACACAATGTTGCGACAATGTAACCCTATTTGCAAAATAGTACTAAATAAGTTTGTCGATGTAAGACATTTGCAAAGGCGCAAACAAAACACGCTGGAAAATGCAACTGAATCTGTTTTTGGAGGTTAGAATAGATGCAGGATCAAGTAGCTCAATGGGTAGGGTATTTGATTAGAATTCAACAGGTTATAGGTTTGAATCCTGGGTATGATAGTTTGAGGTGTTATTTAATAAAGTATGTTTATATATTAGTCACACATGGCTTACTTGTACAAATGGCATGTCACCAGTTAGTGCTGACTGCTGATATGCCATTTGCACAAACACGCCATGTGTGACTGTATATGCATTTAAGGAGGGCACCCCGGCAATACCACAAACCATTGAGTGTCAAGTATACTAGATATATCTTCATATCTCATGTGCTTTCTCTGAGACCAATCTTGTTATGCCCCTTCCCCACAAGGCATGCACCTTTTGTCCATATTGCAATAATGGGGAGGGGGGCATATAATTATCTGTCACAGGGCACCAAAAAGTCTAGTTATGGCTCTGGTATGCATTATGTAATCTGGCAGACCATATCTCCAACACTGGCTGGTTGGAATAGAAATCCGGTTATCTATGTGAGCAAATGACCATCAACGATTTACTCTCAAACACTAGAAAATGGACAAAAATGGTCCCCTAAACAAATTGGTTAAATTTTGGGTTTAACCAATTTGTGTTATGACCATTTTTGACCACTTTTCTAGTGTTTGGGAGCAAATGGTTAATTGACATTTGCTCCTAAACATTACCAGATTTTCATTCCATCCATCCAGACTGGATAGATAGCCTGACAGATAATTGTGTAGTGTACGCCCAGGATAACTGTCAGTTGTGCTTTCTTTTATGACGGCACATAAATGGGTGGGCAGATCCAGAGCAAGCACTGCCCACTCATGCATAGTTGTCAACTGATGTGAAGTTCCAGGGGGCAATCTCAGTTATAAAGAAAAGTATCTGGAAATTGTCCCTAGTTTAAAAAAAAATAAAAAAAAAATTGATCAACTCCATTTATTTAGTATGATATCCAAGGTGATAGGATGCCGGCAGTCAGAACAACTATACCATACCCAGGATTCAAACCTATAACTACCATACTCAGGATTCAAACCGATAACCTGTTGAATTCTAATCAAACACCCTACCTATTGAGCTATTTGATCCTGCATAAAAATTATGAACATTATATGAAGCTATTGGTACTTTGAAAAAAAAAGTATCAGCATTACAACGCAGCAGATCCATGCAGTTTGCAGCCACACACTACATGTATCTGCTCAGCCACAATGCTGATTATTTCTTCACAAAGTACAAGGTGAGCTCCAAACAGAATTCTCTAGCTTAGAATTATGCCAAACCTAGAAGTCGGGCCCCCCACCCTGGGATCCCCCAGAGGGAGGCCTGCACCGTCATGCGGCAGGCTTGTCCGTTTTGGAAGCAGGCTGATGGGCAGCCCAGGCTTGCTTCAGTCTGGGCTTGTCAGGTCTGGAAGCATGAGCTTGCTTTGGGTATGCCTGACCTTGGGTACGCTTTACCTTGAGGATGAAAGGGCCAAGGGAAAGTACTTTTAGCCTTCAGCGTGGTAGGAGTCATACTAGGTAGGCAAGCTGTTTTAGCAGTAGCCAGATCAGCTACAATCTTATTGAGGTCTTCTCCAAAGAGAGTGTCTCCCTTGAAAGGAAGCACCTCCAGGGTTTTCTTGGAATCCATATCCACCGACCAGGATCTCAACCAGCTGTATAAAGTATTACCTTGGAACTGGCTCTCCACTCCCCATTATCTGGTTATCATGGCTTCCTCCGCCAGTGTCCAGACTCGCTTGCTGAAGCTCGGCCACTTCTTCCTAGCAGCAGGCTCCTGGATCACTGGGCAGCAGAGGTGCTTGGGAGCCGGAAGGGGGCAGAGCAATCAGGCAGGCAGTTGCAGTGCTGCCCAGCTATCTGTTGTGTGAGAAGAAGCAGGGGCACCCCACCGCTGGCAGTGCTGCAGCTAGCGGTGGTGGCAGCGGCGAGGCTGCTGGGCTGGGTCTTTAAAAAGGTGGAAAGAAGGGTGTTACGGCATGGAATGTACAAACTGCGAGACCCTGCTGGTAGCGCCTTTGTCTATTTAGTAGGAAGGGCACGTAACAGCCGGAGGGCAATGGAGGAAGCCCCTTTAGGGCTGGAGCCCGGCGGCAACTGACTCCGTTGTCTCTGGCAGTTCCGCCCCTGGACTAGAGGAATGGTCAAGAACATGGCAACATTTAATGCCAAAAAATGCAAAATCATACACGTCTCAAAAATACAAAGGCTAACTATAATATTAAGGGCATTATAATGGCAAGAGGAAAGCTATCTAAGTATTACTATTTCAGGTGAGCAATGTAACAAAGCAATAGGAAAGGCAAGTCAGATGCTTGTTTGCATAGGTAAAGAACCAGTAGCAGAAAAAAGTAATACAGGTTGAGTATCCCATATCCAAATATTCCGAAATACGGAATATTCCGAAATACGGACTTTTTTGAGTGAGACTGAGATAGTGAAACCTTTGTTTTTTGATGGCTCAGTGTACACAAACTTTGTTTAATACTCAAAGTTATTAAAAATATTGTATTAAATGAACTTCAGACTGTGTGTATAAGGTGTATATGACACATAAATGAATTCTGTGAATGTACACACACTTTGTTTAATGCACAAAGTTATAAAAAATATTGGCTAAAATGACCTTCAGGCTGTGTGTATATGGTATATATGAAACATAAATGCATTCTGTGCTTAGATTTAGGTCCCATCACCATAATATCTCGTTATGGTATGCAATTATTCCAAAATACAGAAAAATCCGATATCCAAAATTCCTCTGGTCCCAAGCATTTTGGATAAGGGATACTCAACCTGTAATGCCACTGTATAGGTCCTTGGTAGAGCCACATTTAGAATCCTGTGTTCAGTTCCAGAAGCCATATCTCAAGCGCCTTGAGTCCTGTTGGAGAAAGAGCACTATATAAATAAATAGTATCAAAATTTGTTTCACGGCACCCCTAGGCCAAAGTTTTTTTTATTGAGAAATTCAGAAAAAAATATAAAATTAAGTAAATTGTGTTTATAGCATGTCATCCTCAGGTTCAGTTATGTTGTGAGGGAATGGTTTTGCCAATTTAATAAAGTATAAATAATTTTAATTGGTCCTGGACCACCAAACTATGCTACCAGTGCAAGAACCCCAGTTTGGAAACTACTGCCATAAAATAAACCTTTTTTGTTTTTTTTAAACTACATGTAATACACCTTAGATCTCAGTTCCTAAAAGGTTTTAAACCCTTGCATACAGTAAACTACACATATTTAAAAATCCTACACCGGGCACAAGTGCTCACGGGCCAATTTCATGGCAGTCTCGGATAGGAGGGCATTGTGGATTCACCAAGGGAATGCTGATGCTGACTCCAAGAAGCCTCTTCAAGATCGCAGGAGCAGAGTCCTCTGCTTCTGCCAAATCCACTGCATGACGCTGGAGCTCTCTTGCAGGAGCCCACACCAGTGGGGGGCACCAGGGGCGGAACTACTGGCAGGGCAGGCAGTGCATTGCACTGGGGCCCCGCCGCACTCAAGGGCCCACAGCCGCCGGCATTACAATGAGTCACAATGACTCATTGTATCATGCCGCAGCCGCACACCAGCGCTCCCGTCGGGTCTGCGTCCTGCGACTCCCGCCGCCCGCCCGTCGTAACGAACAGATCAGGCCAGGGCACTACGGGCAGCAGCCGCAGCACCAGACACGCTGCCGCCTCTGTAACACACGAAGAGGGAGGAGGGTCGCTTGGAGATGAGAGGAGCAGCGGCACGGGGGGGAGGAGGAGACGGGAGGTGAAGGAAGGAGCCGCAGCAGCGCTTTGTTACTGGTGGAGGCGCTGCTGCTGCTGCCCCTCTGCTTCACTATAGGCTGTCTTCCGAGAACAGCCTATAGTGAAGCAGAGGGGCAGCAGCAGCAGCGCCTCCTCCAATAACACAGCGCTGCTGCGGCTCCCTCCTCCACCTCCCTTCTCCTCCTTCTCTACTGCCCGGGAATCGTCAAGCTGCACGAGGAGCCTGAGCCAGCGGAGAGGGTAAGTATAATTCTTCTTTCTTTCTTTCTTTCTTTCTTTCTTCTCTTTCTTTCTTTGTTGGGACTGCCTGCCGCTATGTGTAAAAAGGGGGAATCTGCCTGCCGCTATGTGTAAAAAGGGGGAATCTGCCTGCCGCTATTTGTAAAAAGGGGGAATCTGCCTGCCGCTATGTGTAAAAAGGGGGAATCTGCCTGCAGCTATGTGTAAAAGGGGGGAATCTGCCTGCAGCTATGTGTTAAAAGGGGGAATCTGCCTGCAGCTATGTGTAAAAAGGGGGACTGCCTGCCGCAATGTGTAAAAAGGATGAATCTGCCTGCCGCTATGTTAAAAAGGGGGAATCTGCCTGCAGCTATGTGTAAAAAGGGGGACTGCCTGCCGCAATGTGTAAAAAGGGGGAATCTGCCTGCCGCAATGTGTAAAAAGGGGGAAGCTGCTTGCCGCAATGTGTAAAAAGGGGGAATCTGCTTGCCGCAATGTGTAACAAGGGGGAATCTGCCTGCCGTAATGTGTAACAAGGGGGATGCTGTCTGCCGTAATGTGTAACAAGGGCACGCTGTCTGCCATAATGTGTAACAAGGGCAAGCTGTCTGCTGTAATGTGTAACAAGGGCAAGCTGTCTGCTGTAATGTGTAAAAAGTGTACGATGTCTGCCATTATGTGTAACAAGGGCAGGCTGACTGCTGTTATGTGAAAAAAGTGTACGCTGTCTGCCGCTATGTTTAACAAGGGCAGGCTGTCTGCCGTTATGTGTAAAAAGTGTACGCTGTCTGCCGCTATGTTTAACAAGGGCAGGCTGTCTGCCGTTATGTGAAAAAAATGTACGCTGTCTGCCGCTATGTGTAACAAGGGCACGCTGTCTGCCGTTGTGTAAAAAAGGGGGATGCTGTCTGCCGTAATGTGTAAAAAGGGGACGCTGTCTGCTGTAATGTGTAAAAAGAGGACGCTGTCTGCTGTAATGTGTAAAAAGAGGAATCTGTCCGCCATAAGGTGTAAAAGGGTCTCTACCTGGTGTAGTGGTGCTACTGTGCTGCGTAATTTGAATAATGGAGACTACTGTGCACCGTTTTATGAATTGGTATTATTTTGTGGCCACACCCCTTAACCACGAAGCCACGCCACTATGTTTTTTTGCGCGCGCCTACGGCGCGCACTGCCCCTGTTTTGCATGCAGGGGTGGGGCTCCAATGCCGTTTCTTGCACACACTGCTAAAATGTCTAGTTACGGCACTGTTGCTAGGTATCCACTTCCCTGAGCAGGCCCCCCTCACCAGATCCTCTCCAGGAGTGAGGGGGTGGACTTGGATGGGATGGGATGGGGGGGGGGCCCAAGCCATTTTGTCGCACATGGGCCCACTGCTCGCTAGTTCCGCCACTGGGGGGCACGTCTAAAACTCTTCAGACAGTTCTGGATTCATTCGGACCTGGACTCGTGGGTTTTACAAATAGTGTCCCAAGGGTACAAACTGGGGTTTCAAGAAGTTCCCCCTCACCAATTGTTCAAATCAGCCTTAGTCAGCAGGGAGAAGGTTTTTATTCAAGCCTCTTCGTGGTCCCGAAGCCGGACGGCTCAGTCAGACCAATCTTAAATCTGAAATCCCTTAATTTCTACCTAAAGAAATTCAATTTCAAGATGGAATCTCTCAGGGTAGTGATCTCCAGTCCGGGGGATAAAGGAGATTTCATGGTTTTGGTAGACATAAAGGATGCCTACTTACATGTTCCCATTTAGCCACTGCATCAAGCTACCTGAGGTTTGGAATTCAGGATTGTCATTACCAATTTCAGACGTTGCCGTTTGGTCTGTCCACGGCTCCGAGGATTTTCACCAGGGTGATGGCGGAAATGATGGTTCTCCTTCGCAAGCAAGGAGTCACAATTATCCCGTACTTGGATGATCTCCTGATAAAGGACGCGATCCCGGTACCAGCTGGTGCAAAACATCTACTCTCCCTGACAGTTCTTTAACAACATGGTTGGCTCCTAAACTTGCCAAAATCGCAGTTGGTCCTAATGATGCGGTTGTTGTTTTTGGGAGTGATACTGGACACAGAAGAGGTTTTCTTCTAGTGGAATGGCTCTGGAGATCCAGAGTCTGGTCAAACAAATTCTGAAACCAGCAAGAGTGTTAATCCATCAATGCATTCGGTTGCTGGGGAAGATGGTTGCGGCCTACGAGGCCATTCAGTTTGGCAGGCTCCATGCCAGAGTGTTCCAGTGGGACCTGTTGGACAAGTGGTCCGGATCCCACCTACACATGCACCGGAGGATAATCCTGTCTTCCAAGACCAGAATCTCACTCCATTGGTGGCTGCACAGTTCTCACCACCTAGAGGGGCGATGGTTTGGGATCCAGGACGGGATCCTAGGGACCACGGATGCAACCCTCTGAGGCTGGGGAGCAGTCACACAGGGGGAAACATCCAAGGAAGATGGTCAAGTCAGGAAAGTTGTCTCCACATAAATGTTCTGGAGTTAAGGGCCATTTAATAACTGCAGACACAGTACGCACTGGGACGGGTGCCCAGCATCCTCTACGGAATAAGAGAAAAGGATTTACCAGTAGGTATTAAAATCCTATTTTCTCTAAAGTCCTAGAGGATGCTGGGGACTCCGTAAGGACCATGGGGATAGACGGGCTCCGCAGGAGACATGGGCACTTTAAGAAAGACTTTAGTTCTGGGTGTGCACTGGCTCCTCCCTCTATGCCCCTCCTCCAGACCTCAGTTTGATACTGTGCCCAGTGGAGACTGGGTGCTTTTCAGGAGCTCTCCTGAGCTTTCTGACAGAAAGTATTTTGTTAGGTTTTTAATTTTCAGGGAGCACTGCTGGCAACAGACTCCCTCATCGAGGGACTGAGGGGAGAGAAGCAGCCCTACTCTCTGAGTTGCAAGGTCCTGCTTCTTAGGCTACTGGACACCATTAGCTCCAGAGGGATTGGTACGCAGGATCTCACCCTCGCCGTCCGTCCCAGAGCCGCGCCGCCGTCCCCCTCGCAGAGCCGGAAGATAGAAGCCGGGTGAGTATGAGAAGAAAAGAAGACTTCAGAGGCGGCAGAAGACTTCATGATCTTCACTGAGGTAACGCACAGCACTGCAGCTGTGTGCCTTTGCTCCCATACACCTCACATACTCCGGTCACTGTAAGGGTGCAGGGCGCAGGGGGGGCGCCCTGGGCAGCAATATAAACCTCTTTCGCAAAAATATAACATATATACAGCTGGGCACTGTATAAATGTATGAGCCCCCACCAATTTTACAGTTTAAGCGGGACAGAAGCCCGCCTCCGAGGGGGCGGGGCTTCTCCCTCAGCACTCACCAGCGCCATTTTTTCTCCACAGCACCGCTGAGAGGAAGCTCCCCGGACTCTACCCTGCTTATACCACGTTAGACAAGAGGGTTGAAAAGAGGGGGGGGGGGGCACATAATTTGCAAATTACATACAGCAGCACTACTGGGCAAACATTAAGTTACTGTTTTATTCCTGGGTTATATAGCGCTGGGGTGTGTGCTGGCATACTCCCTCTCTGTCTCTCCAAAGGGCCTTGTGGGGAAACTGTCTTCAGAAAAAGCATTCCCTGTGTGTGTGGTGTGTCGGTACACGTGTGTCGACATGTCTGAGGAAGAAGGCTATATTAGAGAGGAGCGGGAGCAAATGAATGTGGTGTCTCCGCCGACAGCTGATTGGATGGATATGTGGAATGTTTTAAATGCTAGTGTAAACTCATTGCACAAAAGATTAGACAAGGCAGAAGCTTTGGGACAGTCAGGGTCTCAACCCATGCCTGATCCTATGTTGCAGGGACTGTCAGGGTCTCATAAGCGCCCACTATCCCAGTTTGTTGACACAGATACCGACACGGATTCTGACTCCAGTGTCGATTACGATGATGCAAAGTTACAGCCAAAATTGGCAAAATCCATTCGATTTATGATTATGGCAATAAAAGATGTTTTGCACATCACAGAGTAACCCCCTGTCGCTGACAAGAGGGTACATATGTACAAGGGAAAGAAGCCTGAGGTAACCTTTCCCCCCTCACACGAGCTGAACGAGTTATGTAAAAAAGCTTGGAAATCTCCAGATAAAAGACTGCAGATTTCCAAAAGGATTCTTAAGGCGTATCCTTTCCCATCAACGGATAGGTTACGATGGGAATCCTCCCCTAGGGTGGACAAAGCATTAACACGCTTATCCAAGAAGGTAGCCCTCCCATCCCAGGATACGGCTACCCTCAAAGAGTGTGCTGACCGCAAACAGGAGATTACCCTGAAGTCCATTTATACACATTCAGGTACCTTACTCAGACCGGCAATTGCGTCGACCTGGGTGTGTAGTGCTGTAGCGGCATGGACAAATGCCTTATCTGAGGGGATGGATAGCCTAGACAAGGATACTATTTTATTGACCCTGGGGCATATAAGAGATGCTGTCCTATATATGTGTGTATGCAAACTACCGGTGGTGCTGCAGGGCCCACACCCTTTTACTTGTCTTGTAGAGCAGCTCTGAAGCTGTTACAGTGCCCAGCTGCTGCAAGAAATCAGCTTGAATGCTTCAGGGGCTTGGGCATGGCCAACATGAGCCCCACACCGAAGGAGGGTGGGGGTGTTTAATGCAAACTTGGGGTTATCCAAGCGCCGCAAAAGACCGCCATGCCCCTTTTCTCTTTTCATATACAGATGAGGGTTCAAGCCAACTTTGGCCCACTGCTTGGATGACATCACTGAATGCAAATCCGTCTGCTGCAGACCTTCCCCCAGGAATGTTTGCAATAGTTGTTGCATATGGTTTAATGTCTGAGGGTGCTTCAGTATTAGGCAGCCTTCCGCCCTCCCATGTTCATCTGAAAAGATGTGGTCTCCCTGCAGTTGTTGTCCCCAGACGAGAGTTCCCTTGTGCTTCCTCAGTTAAATCTCCTTAACTTGACGAGGGTGTACCCGAGCAGCCGCCCTCCCCAGCCCTTTCCCAACACATACTTATCTTGCATATGAGATCTCTTGATCATGAAGATAGTTCTCACAGGTTGAGGTTCATCCTAGCCCCGCTCCCCGCTGGAGAGCGCTGATGGGGACAGCAGCGGGGCTTCAGCAGCAGGGTGAGTATGTGTGGTGAGAGACCTCCCTTCCCATGTGCAGGCCTGCAGAGTGTGCCGCGCAGGATGGGGCATGTGACACTCTCCCTCCCTGGGGCTCTTCCAGATGTAGCTCCTCAGCAGTATTTTTCCCGGGCTGCGCGGCGCTCTCCCCGACTGGCATCTGCCCTGGAACACTGCCTTCCTCAACGCAACATCAGCAGGGGGCCCGGGCCTCATCACCATCCCAGGTCTTTCTCATGTATGTATCATGTATGTGTGTGTGATATATGTATGAATCATATATGTTTGTGATATATATATATCTATCTATCTATCTATCTATCTATCTATCGTATGTGTGTGTATATATGTATCTATCATGTATGTATGTATGTATGTATGTATCTATCTATCTATCTTGTATGTATGTGTTCTATCTATCTATCTATCTATCTATTTATCTATCTATCTATCTATCTATCTATCGTGTGTGTGATATATGTATGTATCTATCATGTATGTGTTATATGTATGTATCACACCTTCCTCTATACATATACATACATACATACATACATACATACACACACCTATATCTGTACGTACACTGACATACACACACCAACATCTATACATAAACACGCTGACCCCTAAACGTACACCAACGTACCCACATGTGAATCTATACATACATGTGCTGACACCTGGACATACACTGATGTACCCACACCTAACATCTATACATACACATGCTAACAACTGGACGTATACAGACGTACCCACATTTGCATCCATGCATATATAGATGTAGGTGTGTGTACATCAGTGTACGTCCAGGTGTCAACGCGTGTATGTATAGATGCAGGTGTGGGTACGTCTGTGTATGTCCAGGTGTCAGAATGTGTATGTATAGATGCAGGTGTGGGAACGTCAGTGTAGGTTCAGGTGTCAGCGCGTGTATGTATAGATGCAGGTGCTTGTATGTCCAGATGTCAGTGCATGTATGTATAGATGCAAGTGTGGGTACGTCGGTGTATGTCCATTTGTCAGCGCGTGTATATATAGATGCAGGTGCTTGTATGTTGGTGTATGTCCAGGTGTCAGCATGTGTATGTATAGATGCAGGTGTGGGAATGTTGGTGTATGTCCAGGTGTCAGGGCGTGTATGTATGGATATTAGGTGTGGGTACATCAGTGTATGTCCAGGTGTTAGCGCATGTATGTATAGATGCAGGATAATAATCGCACAGCGTGCCCCCCGCCAACCACAAACCTCCCCCACCCCCCTGTATGACATAAACACCGCTAATTCCACTTACACACAATAATTTCAGTTTGCGACCAGGAGCCGGCAATGTATGTGCACCCAAATGAAGCCACTGTACATGCCCTGCAGGCTGCTATGTACTGCACAGGTGCAACAAATTTAAATGCCCTATCTTTAAAATGGGGCATATTTTACTAAATTAAAAAAACCTGTAACTCTCTGTAAAACCTTAACCCCAAAAGGCACTACACTAACATCGGGGTGTAGAGTTGGATGTTGATCCAAGGCACCAACAGGCTAAAGCTTTGACTGTTCCCAGGATGCCTTGCACCGCCTCCTCTATAACCCTGCCCAGTGGCGTAACTAGACCTTTGTGGGCCCCATAGCAAAATTCTGAATGGGCCCACCAGCACTCAACAAGAATGAGTGGCGTTTGGGGTCAGAAAAGTAGAGGGGAAGGGGTCTGACAGAGTAGGGGGCAGGACATGAATGAATAGAAACTGAGGTGTCCATTATATAAAGAAATACAGTATGTGTGTCTGTGTGTATATCACACACACACATATAAGGGAAATTCAAATGCCCTCAATTATTGCGCCCATTACACTCTGGTTTAGGTGCACAAAGCACCTAAACCTGAATAAAGTAATGGGCGCGATCGTGAAAAGACACCGTTTGGTTGCCCAAATGGGTCTCTTTGCACACATTTCAGCTTGTTTCCCCTGGGGGTAGCGAGCTGAAATAAACATGTCGCACCCGTTGGCAGCAACATTAGAATAGCTGCTGACGGGCACGATTGAGGGAGGAAAGGGACATTTGAATCCAGCCCATAAATGCAATGTGAATATGTAATTTGTACCTTCCTATCTTAAAATGTATATAGTAGTGTATACACTAGAGGTCTTTCCGAACCCCCTAATCCTAACATTGTAATTTGCTTTAGGGCGCACCTCCAATTAGTCTAGTGTTTCGTATTTTCACATTAAATACTTTCTTGCATTGGTTGATTAAAGATTAGATCGTATATTTTTCTAGATATAGCTGTGCATAGTCTACAAGGCTACATGCTTCTCCCCTAACTAGAGATGTGCAGCGGGCATTTTTCGTGTTTCATGTTTTGGTTTTGGTTTCGGATCCGCAGTTGTGTTTTGGATACGGACGCGTTTTGGCAAAACCACCCTTTCGGGTTTTGGATTCGGGTGATTTTTTTTTAAAACCTCAAACAGCTAAAATCATAGAATTTGGGGGTAATTTTGATCCTATAGTATTAAGCTCAATAACCATAATTTCTACTCCTTTCCAGTCTATTCTGAACACCTCACACCTCCCAATATTATTTTTAGTCCTAAAATTTGCACCAAGGTCCCTGGATGACTAAGCTAAGCGACCCAAGTGGGCAGCACAAACACCTGGCCCATCTAGGAGTGGCACTGCAGTGTCAGACAGGATGGCACTTAAAAAAATAGCCCCAAACAGCACATGATGCAAAGATAAATAAAAAAAGAGGCGCAAGATGAAATTGTAGTGTGTCTCTCCTGCTCAGTGTCAGTTCTCAGTAGTATCCTCATCAGTGCTCAGTATCACTGCTCATTGTCTTGTGCTGCATTGTGGTGCTCAGTATACTAGAGTACATTACTAATAGTCCAGTGCTGCATCTTGCTGCTCAGTGTCAGTTCTAGTATCCTCATCAGTGCTCAGTATCACTGCTCATTGTTTTGTGCTGCATTGTGGTGCTCAGTATACTACAGAACATTACTAATAGTCCAGTGCTGCATCTGGCTGCTCAGTGTCAGTTCTAGTAATCTCATCAGTGCTCCGTATCACTGCTCATTGTCTTGTGGTGCTCAGTATACTACAGTACATTACTAATACTCCAGTGTCTTGTGCCGCATATGGCTGCTGTAGCGTGCTGTGGTAGTGTCCTGTCACTGTGCATATGTCATCATTCCAGTCACAGTGATATCTGGTATCTATCTAGTGGTATCTAATTCCAGACATTACCACCGTCTAATTCCAGATATATTACTGGCATATAATTCCACACATTAAAAAATGGAGAACAAAAAGGTGGAGGGTAAAATAGGGAAAGATCAAGATCCACTTCCACCTAGTGCTGAAGCTGCTGCCACTAGTCAAGGCAGAGACAATTCAATGCCATCAACATTATGTAATGATTATACGATACATTATATATCATATCATTGTATGGTTGTAAAATACAACTTAAAAACTTTAATGAATAAATACATAAAGTAGCTTTTATGTAACCTTTTTAAACCTATTAGCATAGACCGAATCTCATCGTGTGTATAGGCCTTTAGTTCAACAACAGCATGGGACCAGTTAGTGTGTTTTGACCACTGCACAGCACCTGGTGTTATATAGTAAGCACCACTATGGCATAGTATACAGCATTATGGGCCTGATATGAGTGTAACCAGCGGTGATGTGGAATGCAGTAGGAGGTGCTGTTTAGTAAGCACCACTTCTATATTCACCATGCAGTATATTGTGTGAATATAGAAGTGTTGGCTGTGTTATGTATTAGAGTAATTATTGCAGCTCCCAGCTAAAATTGCAACAATGTAATTTAGTGACAAGCTGCAGAGATTAACCCTTTCTGTGGCTGCTGCACAACCTCTATTCATATCGCTGAATTCAATTAGGGAGATGTTCTCACCCCGCGAGCAAGCGCAGGTATATGCCACACTTATGGTAACATTGGATTTGCAGATATTTTCTTGCAGGGGTGTTTCTAAACAATTTGGCTTCAAATGCGTGCCCCCCGCCACCATTGGCATTAAAAATTGTGCCCCTCCCCCATATATATATATAAAAAAAACTATATTTGCGTGAGCGCTCCGGATGGGATGGGGGGGCGTGACCTCGCAAAAATGGGTATGGTCTCCATAAAATGGGCGTAGCCTTGCAGGCAAAGACTACCTTACACCCCAGTTCTTGACCCTGCACCAACAGACCTCGGCCACCACAGGGAAAAAAGTACAGTAATTTCCACCATGTTAAGCCCCACACATTAATGCCCTTTGGAACATATTATGTCACTCACCACAATATCTGTGATACACTATGCCCTACAGTAAAGCTTCTAATTACTTTTACAAAAACTGCTCAATGCCAAGAGTTTCACGTGCTGGGTGTCATGCTCATTGCCAGGGGTTTCACTCTCTGGGTGTCATGCTCATTGCCAGGGGGAACGCAGTAGGAGGTGTTATATAGTAAGCACCACTATGGCATAGTATATAGCATTATATATATTGTGAGCACTGGTGATGTTGAGTGCAGTAGAGCTGCTGCTGGGTAATTACAATTGACTACAACCACCAATATATTCTGCTGCACTATATATATGCAAAGCTAATTCTGCTGGGTAATTACAACTGACTACAACCACCAATATATTCTGCTGCACTAAATCTATATTTGCAAAGCTAATTCTGCTGGGTAATTACAATTGACTACAACCACCAATATATTCTGCTGCACTATATCTATATATGCAAAGCTAATTCTGCTGAGTAATTACAATTGACTACAACCACCAATATATTCTGCTGCACTATATCTATATATGCAAAGCTAATTCTGCTGGGTAATGCAAATTGAAACATTATTGCATAGTATGTGATTTTGAAGTACTTTTTTAAAGTTTTGAATGATATAGACCCAGTTTAATCTTTGTGGAATGCCTGGTTGTTGTTTTTAAGGTAATTTATTGCCTGGCATTTGAGGGGGTGGGGTGTGGTTACAGATTTCAATTATTGGTTTCACTTGTAATAGTCTTCTACTTAAGTCCAATGGTGTAGGCTGTGCAAAGCCGTTTGGCTGTGCATTTATTGATCTAAGCGTGCATTTTTATCAAAGCGTGATAAAATTGACACATAACAGCAGCGTTCAATCAGCGTTAATTTATCTTCAGCTGATATTGATTGTGAATTGACGTTTCTTCTCTTCTTGTCACCTACAGGTAATTACAATTGACTACAACCACCAATATATTCTGCTGCACTATATCTATATATGCAAAGCTAATTCTGCTGGGTAATGCAAATTGAAACATTATTGCATAGTATGTGATTTTGAAGTACTTTTTTAAAGTTTTGAATGATATAGACCCAGTTTAATCTTTGTGGAATGCCTGGTTGTTGTTTTTAAGGTAATTTATTGCCTGGCATTTGAGGGGGTGGGGTGTGGTTACAGATTTCAATTATTGGTTTCACTTAAAATAGTCTTCTACTTAAGTCCAATGGTGTAGGCTGTGCAAAGCCATTTGGCTGTGCATTTATTGATCTAAGCGTGCATTTTTATCAAAGCGTGATAAAATTGACACATAACAGCAGTGTTCAATCAGCGTTCAATCGAAGTGAAAAAGAAGGAAAACAGAAGCACACCAATCTAACAAAACAAAGAAAACTGAAGAACTAATAACAAATGTGAGTCACTTACTCCTCAGATCACTCACCTCCTGATTGTTGCATCTGATTACATAGCACAGAACTACCTTACTTGGACATTTCATAAACCATCCATTTCACCTACAAATGCCTGTATCTGTATTATTGTAATTTTGTTTTTTAAGCACAGCTGCACCAATGCAGTTTTACCTGCAAACACTTAAAACATCTAACATAATTACCATTGCTTCTTAAACCTCTCACAATCCTTTCATTTCTTACACTCCAAATACTTTTCTGCACCCACTTTATCTACGCTTTTGACTCATTTCATACTAAATCTACACCCCTTGAGCCTACACTGCTTTTCTCACCTGCATTTCTGCAATTCTTCTGCTCGGATTGCCTTACAGTCTCCTCTCCTACTTCCACTTTCCCTCAACCTATTTACCTACTTAACACTATGTCAAGGTTTTCTTATACTCCCCACATCACTCAGTGTCTACCTAATAATGTATCTTTATCCTTCCCCCCTAGTCTCCTCCACCTCCTCCTCTCTCCCCTCCTCTGTCTCCCCTCCATCCCTCTGTTTCCTTCCCCCACCTTTCCTGTTACCCCACTTTCATTCACCTCTGCCCCATGGTCCTGCTACCCCACAACTCAGCCCTGCTCCCTCTCTCCCTTCCCTGTCACCTCCCCACACCCCCATCCACATCACACTGACCTCCCTCCCTGCCCACCTCCTGCAGTTTCCCCTCCTAGCTCAGGCACCCGTACCATCACTACTCTCTCATCATCCCTGCCCTCAAAGTTAATCCCACCTCATCGCTACAGCAACCCTGAAAATCTAATTCACATCTCTCCCACAAACTCATACCCCCTATCCTGTGCCCTCTGGAATGCCAGATCTGTTTATAACAAACTGGTCCCCACTCATGACCTTTTCATTTCCAACTCCCTACACCTACTAGCCATTACTGAAACTTGGATTACGCCCTCTGACACTACTTCTGCTGCTGCTCTCTCTGCAGGGGGCCTTACATTCACACACACACCCCGACCTGGGGGTCGCCATGGGGGTGGTGTTGGGGTCCTTTTACCTTCTAGTAACTCCTACCAACTCATACCACCAGAACCATCCCTTATATTCTCTACATTTGAGGTCCACGCCATATGCCTCTTCCAACCAGTCCATCTTAGAGTAGCTGTCATTTACCGCCCCCCTGGCACTGCTTCCAAATTAATCGACAACTTTGCTTCCTGGCTTCCTCACTTCCTCTCTTCTGACATTCCCACCATTATCCTAGGCGATTTCAACATCCCTATTGACATCCCCACACAATCCCCTGCCTCTAAACTCCTTAACCTCACCTCTTCACTTGGTCTCTCCCAGTGGACCTCCTCACCCTCCCATGTGAATGGGAGCTCACTGGATCTGGTCTTCACTCACCGCTGTGATATTTCTGATTTTTCCAACTCCCCATTTCCCCTCTCTGACCACCACCTGCTCTCCTTCAACCTATCTCTCTCGACTTCCCCATCTCTACCTCCTAAGGCTACCATCACTAAGCGTAACATTGAAGCTATTGACACCACATTCCTTTCCTCCCTGTTTGACTCACTTCTCTCTCCTATTCTCTCTCTCATGCCCTGAACAAGCCACTTCCACATACAATGCTTCCCTTACTTCTGCTCTTGACTCTGTTGCTCCACCAACCACTATTCACCCTCACAAATTAACACCTCAACCCTGGCACACCAAATGCACCAGATATCTGCAAAAATGCTCACGTACGGCTGAGCGACACTGAAGGAAATCACGCTCTAAGGCAGACTTCCTCCATTTCAAACTTATGCTCTCATCCTTCAGTGCTGCCCTTTCTTTTGCTAAACAGTCATACTTCAAGAACCTCATCTCCTCCCAGTCTTCCAACCCCCGGCGCCTCTTTGCCACTCTCAACTCACTCCTCTGCCCACCTCCACCTCGTCTCCCTTCCTCACTCTCTGCTCTTGACTTTGCCACTTACTTCACATCCAAAATTGACTCCATACGTCAGGACATCACATCACACCAGACTATCAGTAACCAGCCTTCTCCCAACCCTTACCAACCCTCCCCATCCCTCGCACCAACTCTGTCATCTTTCTCCCATGCATCTGGAGAGGAAGTCATGGCCCTCATTCGTTCCTGTCCCCTCACCACCTCCCCACTTGACCCAATCCCCTCCCGCCTCCTTTGCCACCTCTCTTCTTCTGCTTTTTCCCATCTTTCCCACCTTCTCAATCTCTCCCTCTCATCAGGCACTGTCCCCTCTGCCTTCAAGCACGCTCTCATCTCTCCTATTCTTAAAAAACCTACCCTTGATCCAAACACTCTCTCCAACTACCGACCCTTCTCTCTCCTCCCTTTTGCCTCCAAACTCCTTGAGCGTATTGTCTACAACCGCCTTACTTCCTTTCTTTCCTCACACTCACTGCTTGACCCATTCCAGTCTGGCTTCCGTCCTCTCCACTCCACTGAAACTGCCCTTACAAAAGTATGCAATGACCTCCATGCTGCTAAATCTAAGGGACACTACTCTCTACTTATTCTACTTGATCTCTCTGCTGCTTTTGACACTGTGGACCATCCTCTCCTACTGCAAATCCTTCACTCCATTGGTCTGCGTAACACAGCCCTCTCTTGGTTGTCGTCCTACCTTTCTGACCGTTCATTCTCTGTCTCCTCTCATGACTCCACCTCCCCCTCACTTCCACTAACTGTAGGGGTACCCCAAGGTTCTGTCCTTGGTCCTCTTCTCTTCTCTCTCTATACGTCCTCACTAGGTAAGCTCATTAGTTCTTTTGGTTTCCAATATCATCTCTATGCTGATGACACTCAAATCTATCTTTCCTCTCCAGACCTCTCCCCTACTCTCCTCACTCGTATCTCCAACTGTCTCTCTGCTATCTCTTCCTGGATGTCCCAGCTCTTTCTTAAACTTAACATGTCTAAGACCGAGCTGATCATCTTCCCTCCCTCCCGCATAACCTCACCTCCTACAATCTCATTATCTATTGATGGCATTATCTACCCCCCAAGTGCGCTGTCTTGGAGTAAGACTTGACTCCTCCCTCTCCTTTAAACCACACATTCAGCACCTCTCACAAACCTGCCGTTTTCATCTAAAAAATATTTCCAGGATCAGACCATTTCTGACCCAGGATGCTACTAAGACTCTTATCCACTCACTGGTCATCTCCAGACTGGACTGCTGTAATCTCTTCCTGACTGGCATTCCTGACAAATACCTCTCTCCACTCCAATCTATCCTCAATGCTGCTTCCCGGCTCATTTTCCTCACCAAACGCACTACGTCCACCTCTCCTCTCTTACTAGTCCTTCACTGGCTCCCCTTCCCTTTCAGAATCCATTTCAAGCTTCTCACACTTGCTTACAAAGCCCTCACCCACTCCTCTCCCATCTACATCTCTGATCTTATCTCGCTTCACACTCCCACCCGTCCTCTTCGCTCTGCTAATGCACACCGACTCCTGCCTACGGATTACTTCCTCCCACTCCTACCTCCAAGATTTTTCACGTGCTGCACCACTTCTCTGGAATTCCCTACCTCTCCCCCTCAGACTCTCCACCTCTCTACAAAACTTCAAACGGACTCTCAAGACCCACTTCTTCACCAAACCCAGCCAAATCTCATCCTAAACCTCTGTTCCACGCTCTCTATGTACCCCATCTGTCTCACCGCTTTCTGTCTGCCCCTCCCTTTTAGAATGTAAGCTCTCACGAGCAGGGCCCTCTTCCCTCATGTGCTTACTCTTTTCTTACTTTAATAATCTTTAGCTGCACCAAATCCAGCAGTCTTCTGCCACCTGATACTTATTCCAGTGTCATCTGCTGATGTAGCTATGTTTATTTACCCTGTACTTGTCCTATATTGTCGTCAACTGTAAGTTGCTGTTTTCCTGTTTGATTATTTGTTATGTACTCTGTAATTGGGCACTGCGGAACCCTTGTGGCGCCATATAAATAAAGGATAATAATAATAATAAATAATATAATATATAGCAGTACGGTACAGTAGACCACTGCTCTACCTACCTCTGTGTCGTCAAGTATACTATCCATCCATACCTGTGGGGCATTTTAGAAAAAAACATGTCTCGGCAGAGCAATCTATAAATCCATAATTTTTCAGACAGCAACAGTGGGTATTGTAATAGTCACCCAATCCATCACTTTTATAGGGTTACATGCACCCACATGCTACAGCCTGTCTCAATAATTTTACTGTCACGCTGTGTGCGTTTGTGTTTTTATTTGGGTATTGTTTGTTGTTGTAGAACTACAGGTACCAGCAAGCCCGTTATTTCCCCACCTGCTGGTACTTGAGGTTCTCCAAGTACCAGCAAGCGGGGGAGGCTTGCTGGGCCTTATAGTTCCACAACAACAAAAAACAATATTCTTTTTTTACACACATGGCTATCAGCCCGGCACCCACCACCCAGGGGTGCTGGGGACAGCCTCGGGCTTCACCTCTGGCCCTTGGGTGCCTCGAGGGGAGGAACCTCTTGATTTAAGGGGTCCCCACTCCTCCAGGGAACCCCGGCCAGGGATGACTAGTTGGAGCGGTAATGCCAGGGCCGCAGGGACCTACATCTGCATATGAAAAGAGAAAAGGGGCGTGCAGGGCATGGCAGCCTTTTGCGGCGCTTGGATGACCCCTAGTTCGCATTAAACACCTCCACCCTCCTTCGGTGTGGGGCTCATGTTGGCTATGCCCCAGCCCCTGAAGCATTCAAGCTGATTTCTTGCAGCAGCTGGGCACTGTAACAGCTCCAGAGCTGATCTGTAAGGCAAGTAAAAGGGTGTGGGCCCTGCAGCACTACCTGTAGTTCGCATTGTGCATTGGAAGGCACAAATTAAGCAGACGGGAGAAGTCAGGATAGTGCGCAAGGGCATAGAAGGGAGCGGCTCAAGAAAAGAGAAGTGGAAACAGACAGCAAACTAGGCTGGAGAGAGACCTGAGACAAAGAGATCTGAATTATACGAGAGCCGACCAGGGGAAACACAAATTATGCAGTCAAGTTTCCCACATTTGGGGAAATCGCAGGAGCAGCACACCCAGAGTGCAATGGGTGAGCCTTGCCCTGGGAGAAGCACCTTCATGATCATAGTATCTCACCTGGCAGGTAAGTAAGATTTGGGTCAGAGCTGGGGAGGGTCGCTGCTCGGGCACCCCCCTGTCAAGTGAAGGAGATCCATCCGAGGCACCACAAGGAAACTCTCGAAACGAAGGACACTAGAATGAAAATTTTAAAGCCTCCTGTTAGTGCTTCATCTACACGGTATAGCCCTGAATATTTCAATGCGCAGCTCTTTGCAAAAGAGAGATATTGGCAAGGAAAAGCTGTCTTGTACCTTTGCATTTTTCTCCCAAACGAAGGACACTAGAAAGAAAATTTTAAAGCCTCCTGTTAGGCCATCATCTACACGGCATAGCCCTGAATTTTCCATTGCGCAGCTCTTTGCAAAAGAGAGATATTGGCAAGGAAAAGCTGTCTTGTACCTTTGCATTTTTCTCCCAAACGAAGGACACTAGAAAGAAAATTTTAAAGCCTCCTGTTAGGCCATCATCTACACGACATAGCCCTGAATTTTCCAATGCGTAGCTCTTTGCAAAAGAGAGATATTGGCAAGGAAAAGCTGTCTTGTACCTTTGCATTTTTCTCCCAAACGAAGGACACTAGAAAGAAAATTTTAAAGCCTCCTGTTAGGCCATCATCTACACGGCATAGCCCTGAATTTTCCAATGCGCAGCTCTCTGCAAAAGAGAGATATTGGCAAGGAAAAGCTGTCTTGTACCTTTGCATTTTTCTCCCAAACGAAGGACACTAGAAAGAAAATTTTAAAGCCTCCTGTTAGGCCATCATCTACACGGCATAGCCCTGAATTTTCCAATGCGCAGCTCTCTGCAAAAGAGAGATATTGGCAAGGAAAAGCTGTCTTGTACCATTGGATTTTTCTCCCAAACGAAGGACACTAGAATGAAATTTTTAAAGCCTCCTGTTAGTGCTTCATCTACACGGTATAGCCCTGATTTTTCCAATGCGTAGCTCTTTGCAAAAGAGAGATATTGGCAAGGAAAAGCTGTCTTGTACCTTTGCATTTTTCTCCCAAACGAAGGACACTAGAAAGAAAATTTTAAAGCCTCCTGTTAGGCCATCATCTACACGGCATAGCCCTGAATTTTCCAATGCGCAGCTCTTTGCAAAAGAGAGATATTGGCAAGGAAAAGCTGTCTTGTACCTTTGCATTTTTCTCCCAAACGAAGGACACTAGAAAGAAAATGTTAAAGCCTCCTGTTAGGCCATCATCTACACGGCATAGCCCTGAATTTTCCAATGCGCAGCTCTCTGCAAAAGAGAGATATTGGCAAGGAAAAGCTGTCTTGTACCATTGGATTTTTCTCCCAAACGAAGGACACTAGAATGAAATTTTTAAAGCCTCCTGTTAGTGCTTCATCTACACGGTATAGCCCTGATTTTTCCAATGCGTAGCTCTTTGCAAAAGAGAGATATTGGCAAGGAAAAGCTGTCTTGTACCTTTGCATTTTTCTCCCAAACGAAGGACACTAGAAAGAAAATTTTAAAGCCTCCTGTTAGGCCATCATCTACACGGCATAGCCCTGAATTTTCCAATGCGCAGCTCTTTGCAAAAGAGAGATATTGGCAAGGAAAAGCTGTCTTGTACCTTTGCATTTTTCTCACAAACGAAGGACACTAGAAAGAAAATTTTAAAGCCTCCTGTTAGGGCTTCATCTACACGGCATAGCCCTGAATTTTCCAATGCGCAGCTCTCTGCAAAAGAGAGATATTGGCAAGGAAAAGCAGTATTGTACCTTTGCATTTTTCTCCCAAACGAAGGACACTAGAAAGAAAATTTTAAAGCCTCCTGTTAGGCCATCATCTACACGGCATAGCCCTGAATTTTCCAATGCGCAGCTCTCTGCAAAAGAGAGATATTGGCAAGGAAAAGCTGTCTTGTACCATTGGATTTTTCTCCCAAACGAAGGACACTAGAATGAATTTTTTAAAGCCTCCTGTAAGTGCTTCATCTACACGGTATAGCCCTGATTTTTCCAATGCGTAGCTCTTTGCAAAAGAGAGATATTGGCAAGGAAAAGCTGTCTTGTACCTTTGCATTTTTCTCCCAAACGAAGGACACTAGAAAGAAAATTTTAAAGCCTCCTGTTAGGCCATCATCTACACGGCATAGCCCTGAATTTTCCAATGCGCAGCTCTTTGCAAAAGAGAGATATTGGCAAGGAAAAGCTGTCTTGTACCTTTGCATTTTTCTCCCAAACGAAGGACACTAGAAAGAAAATTTTAAAGCCTCCTGTTAGGGCTTCATCTACACGGCATAGCCCTGAATTTTCCAATGCGCAGCTCTCTGCAAAAGAGAAATATTGGCAAGGAAAAGCAGTATTGTACCTTTGCATTTTTCTCCCAAACGAAGGACACTAGAAAGAAAATTTTAAAGCCTCCTGTTAGGCCATCATCTTCACGGCATAGCCCTGAATTTTCCAATGCGCAGCTCTCTGCAAAAGAGAGATATTGGCAAGGAAAAGCAGTCTTGTACCTTTGCATTTTTCTCCCAAACGAAGGACACTAGAAAGAAAATTTTAAAGCCTCCTGTTAGGCCATCATCTACACGGCATAGCCCTGAATTTTCCAATGCGCAGCTCTTTGCAAAAGAGATATTGGCAAGGAAAAGCTGTCTTGTACCTTTGCATTTTTCTCCCAAACGAAGGACACTAGAAAGAAAATTTTAAAGCCTCCTGTTAAGCCATCATCTACACAGCATAGCCCTGAATTTTCCAATGCGCAGCTCTTTGCAAAAGAGAGATATTGGCAAGGAAAAGCTGTCTTGTACCTTTGCATTTTTCTCACAAACGAAGGACACTAGAATGAAAATTTTAAAGCCTCCTGTTAGTGCTTCATCTACACGGTATAGCCCTGAATTTTCGAATGCGTAGCTCTTTGCAAAAGAGAGATATTGGCAAGGAAAAGCTGTCTTGTACCTTTGCATTTTTCTCCCAAACGAAGGACACTAGAAAGAAAATTTTAAAGCCTCCTGTTAGGCCATCATCTACACGGCATAGCCCTGAATTTTCCAATGCGCAGCTCTTTGCAAAAGAGAAATATTGGCAAGGAAAAGCTGTCTTGTACCTTTGCATTTTTCTCCCAAACGAAGGACACTAGAAAGAAAATTTTAAAGCCTCCTGTTAGGACATCATCTACACGGCATAGCCCTGAATTTTCCAATGCGCAGCTCTTTGCAAAAGAGAGATATTGGCAAGGAAAAGCTGTCTTGTACCTTTGCATTTTTCTCCCAAATGAAGGACACTAGAAATAAAATTTTAAAGCCTCCTGTTAGGGCTTCATCTACACGGCATAGCCCTGAATTTTCCAATGCGCAGCTCTCTGCAAAAGAGAGATATTGGCAAGGAAAAGCAGTCTTGTACCTTTGCATTTTTCTCCCAAACGAAGGACACTAGAAAGAAAATTTTAAAGCCTCCTGTTAGGCCATCATCTACACGGCATAGCCCTGAATTTTCCAATGCGCAGCTCTTTGCAAAAGAGAGATATTGGCAAGGAAAAGCTGTCTTGTACCTTTGCATTTTTCTCCCAAACGAAGGACACTAGAAAGAAAATTTTAAAGCCTCCTGTTAAGCCATCATCTACACAGCATAGCCCTGAATTTTCCAATGCGCAGCTCTTTGCAAAAGAGAGATATTGGCAAGGAAAAGCTGTCTTGTACCTTTGCATTTTTCTCACAAACGAAGGACACTAGAATGAAAATTTTAAAGCCTCCTGTTAGTGCTTCATCTACACGGTATAGCCCTGAATTTTCCAATGCGTAGCTCTTTGCAAAAGAGAGATATTGGCAAGGAAAAGCTGTCTTGTACCTTTGCATTTTTCTCCCAAACGAAGGACACTAGAAAGAAAATTTTAAAGCCTCCTGTTAAGCCATCATCTACACAGCATAGCCCTGAATTTTCCAATGCGCAGCTCTTTGCAAAAGAGAGATATTGGCAAGGAAAAGCTGTCTTGTACCTTTGCATTTTTCTCACAAACGAAGGACACTAGAATGAAAATTTTAAAGCCTCCTGTTAGTGCTTCATCTACACGGTATAGCCCTGAATTTTCCAATGCGTAGCTCTTTGCAAAAGAGAGATATTGGCAAGGAAAAGCTGTCTTGTACCTTTGCATTTTTCTCCCAAACGAAGGACACTAGAAAGAAAATTTTAAAGCCTCCTGTTAGGCCATCATCTACACGGCATAGCCCTGAATTTTCCAATGCGCAGCTCTTTGCAAAAGAGAAATATTGGCAAGGAAAAGCTGTCTTGTACCCCTTTGCATTTTTCTCCCAAACGAAGGACACTAGAAAGAAAATTTTAAAGCCTCCTGTTAGGCCATCATCTACACGGCATAGCCCTGAATTTTCCAATGCGCAGCTCTTTGCAAAAGAGAGATATTGGCAAGGAAAAGCTGTCTTGTACCTTTGCATTTTTCTCCCAAATGAAGGACACTAGAAATAAAATTTTAAAGCCTCCTGTTAGGCCATCATCTACACGGCATAGCCCTGAATTTTCCAATGCGCAGCTCTTTGCAAAAGAGAGATATTGGCAAGGAAAAGCTGTCTTGTACCTTTGCATTTTTCTCCCAAACGAAGGACACTAGAAAGAAAATTTTAAAGCCTCCTGTTAGGCCATCATCTACACGGCAAAGCCCTGAATTTTCCAATGCGCAGCTCTTTGCAAAAGAGAGATATTGGCAAGGAAAAGCTGTCTTGTACCTTTGCATTTTTCTCCCAAACGAAGGACACTAGAAAGAAAATTTTAAAGCCTCCTGTTAGGCCATCATCTACACGGCATAGCCCTGAATTTTCCAATGCGCAGCTCTTTGCAAAAGAGAGATATTGGCAAGGAAAAGCTGTCTTGTACCATTGGATTTTTCTCCCAAACGAAGGACACTAGAATGAAAATTTTAAAGCCTCCTGTTAGTGCTTCATCTACACGGTATAGCCCTGAATTTTCCAATGCGTAGCTCTTTGCAAAAGAGAGATATTGGCAAGGAAAAGCTGTCTTGTACCTTTGCATTTTTCTCCCAAACGAAGGAAACTAGAAAGAAAATTTTAAAGCCTCCTGTTAGGCCATCATCTACACGGCATAGCCCTGAATTTTCCAATGCGCAGCTCTTTGCAAAAGAGAGATATTGGCAAGGAAAAGCTGTCTTGTACCTTTGCATTTTTCTCCCAAACGAAGGACACTAGAAAGAAAATTTTAAAGCCTCCTGTTAGGCCATCATCTACACGGCATAGCCCTGAATTTTCCAATGCGCAGCTCTTTACAAAAGAGAGATATTGGCAAGGAAAAGCTGTCTTGTACCTTTGCATTTTTCTCCCAAACGAAGGACACTAGAATGAAAATTTTAAAGCCTCCTGTTAGTGCTTCATCTACACGGTATAGCCCTGAATTTTCCAATGCGTAGCTCTTTGCAAAAGAGAGATATTGGCAAGGAAAAGCTGTCTTATACCTTTGCATTTTTCTCCAAAACGAAGGACACTAGAAAGAAAATTTTAAAGCCTCCTGTTAGGCCATCATCTACACGGCATAGGCCTGAATTTTCCAATGCGCAGCTCTTTGCAAAAGAGAGATATTGGCAAGGAAAAGCTGTCTTGTACCTTTGCATTTTTCTCCCAAACGAAGGACACTAGAAAGAAAATTTTAAAGCCTCCTGTTAGGCCATCATCTACACGGCATAGCCCTGAATTTTCCAATGCGCAGCTCTTTGCAAAAGAGAGATATTGGCAAGGAAAAGCTGTCTTGTACCTTTGCATTTTTCTCCCAAACGAAGGACACTACAAAGAAAATTTTAAAGCCTCCTGTTAGGCCATCATCTACACGGCATAGCCCTGAATTTTCCAATGCGCAGCTTTGTGCAAAAGAGAGATATTGGCAAGGAAAAGCTGTCTTGTATTAATGGATTTTTCTCCCAAATGAAGGACACTAGAATGAAAATTTTAAAGCCTCCTGTTAGGCCATCATCTACACGGCATAGCCCTGAATTTTCCAATGCGCAGCTCTTTGCAAAAGAGAGATATTGGCAAGGAAAAGCTGTCTTGTACCTTTGCATTTTTCTCCCAAACGAAGGACACTAGAATGAAAATTTTAAAGCCTCCTGTTAGTGCTTCATCTACACGGTATAGCCCTGAATTTTCCAATGCGTAGCTCTTTGCAAAAGAGAGATATTGGCAAGGAAAAGCTGTCTTGTACCTTTGCATTTTTCTCCCAAACGAAGGACACTAGAAAGAAAATTTTAAAGCCTCCTGTTAGGCCATCATCTACACGGCATAGCCCTGAATTTTCCAATGCGCAGCTCTGTGCAAAAGAGAGATATTGGCAAGGAAAAGCTGTCTTGTACCTTTGCATTTTTCTCCCAAACGAAGGACACTAGAAAGAAAATTTTAAAGCCTCCTGTTAGGCCATCATCTACACGGCATAGCCCTGAATTTTCCAATGCGCAGCTCTTTGCAAAAGAGAGATATTGGCAAGGAAAAGCTGTCTTGTACCATTGGATTTTTCTCCCAAACGAAGGACACTAGAATGAAAATTTTAAAGCCTCCTGTTAGTGCTTCATCTACACGGTATAGCCCTGAATTTTCCAATGCGTAGCTCTTTGCAAAAGAGAGATATTGGCAAGGAAAAGCTGTCTTGTACCATTGGATTTTTCTCCCAAACGAAGGACACTAGAATGAAAATTTTAAAGCCTCCTGTTAGTGCTTCATCTACACGGTATAGCCCTGAATTTTCCAATGCGTAGCTCTTTGCAAAAGAGAGATATTGGCAAGGAAAAGCTGTCTTGTACCTTTGCATTTTTCTCCCAAACGAAGGACACTAGAAAGAAAATTTTAAAGCCTCCTGTTAGGCCATCATCTACACGGCATAGCCCTGAATTTTCCAATGCGCAGCTCTTTGCAAAAGAGAGATATTGGCAAGGAAAAGCTGTCTTGTACCTTTGCATTTTTCTCCCAAACGAAGGACACTAGAAAGAAAATTTTAAAGCCTCCTGTTAAGCCATCATCTACACGGCATAGCCCTGAATTTTCCAATGCGCAGCTCTTTGCAAAAGAGAGATATTGGCAAGGAAAAGCTGTCTTGTACCTTTGCATTTTTCTCACAAACGAAGGACACTAGAATGAAAATTTTAAAGCCTCCTGTTAGTGCTTCATCTACACGGTATAGCCCTGAATTTTCCAATGCGTAGCTCTTTGCAAAAGAGAGATATTGGCAAGGAAAAGCTGTCTTGTACCTTTGCATTTTTCTCCCAAACGAAGGACACTAGAAAGAAAATTTTAAAGCCTCCTGTTAGGCCATCATCTACACGGCATAGCCCTGAATTTTCCAATGCGCAGCTCTTTGCAAAAGAGAAATATTGGCAAGGAAAAGCTGTCTTGTACCTTTGCATTTTTCTCCCAAACGAAGGACACTAGAAAGAAAATTTTAAAGCCTCCTGTTAGGCCATCATCTACACGGCATAGCCCTGAATTTTCCAATGCGCAGCTCTTTGCAAAAGAGAGATATTGGCAAGGAAAAGCTGTCTTGTACCTTTGCATTTTTCTCCCAAATGAAGGACACTAGAAATAAAATTTTAAAGCCTCCTGTTAGGCCATCATCTACACGGCATAGCCCTGAATTTTCCAATGCGCAGCTCTTTGCAAAAGAGAGATATTGGCAAGGAAAAGCTGTCTTGTACCTTTGCATTTTTCTCCCAAACGAAAGACACTAGAAAGAAAATTTTAAAGCCTCCTGTTAGGCCATCATCTACACGGCAAAGCCCTGAATTTTCCAATGCGCAGCTCTTTGCAAAAGAGAGATATTGGCAAGGAAAAGCTGTCTTGTACCTTTGCATTTTTCTCCCAAACGAAGGACACTAGAAAGAAAATTTTAAAGCCTCCTGTTAGGCCATCATCTACACGGCATAGCCCTGAATTTTCCAATGCGCAGCTCTTTGCAAAAAAGAGATATTGGCAAGGAAAAGCTGTCTTGTACCATTGGCTTTTTCTCCCAAACGAAGGACACTAGAATGAAAATTTTAAAGCCTCCTGTTAGGCCATCATCTACACGGTATAGCCCTGAATTTTCCAATGCGTAGCTCTTTGCAAAAGAGAGATATTGGCAAGGAAAAGCTGTCTTGTACCTTTGCATTTTTCTCCCAAACGAAGGAAACTAGAAAGAAAATTTTAAAGCCTCCTGTTAGGCCATCATCTACACGGCATAGCCCTGAATTTTCCAATGCGCAGCTCTTTGCAAAAGAGAGATATTGGCAAGGAAAAGCTGTCTTGTACCTTTGCATTTTTCTCCCAAACGAAGGACACTAGAAAGAAAATTTTAAAGCCTCCTGTTAGGCCATCATCTACACGGCATAGCCCTGAATTTTCCAATGCGCAGCTCTTTGCAAAAGAGAGATATTGGCAAGGAAAAGCTGTCCTGTACCTTTGCATTTTTCTCCCAAACGAAGGACACTAGAATGAAAATTTTAAAGCCTCCTGTTAGTGCTTCATCTACACGGTATAGCCCTGAATTTTCCAATGCGTAGCTCTTTGCAAAAGAGAGATATTGGCAAGGAAAAGCTGTCTTGTACCTTTGCATTTTTCTCCAAAACGAAGGACACTAGAAAGAAAATTTTAAAGCCTCCTGTTAGGCCATCATCTACACGGCATAGCCCTGAATTTTCCAATGCGCAGCTCTTTGCAAAAGAGAGATATTGGCAAGGAAAAGCTGTCTTGTACCTTTGCATTTTTCTCCCAAACGAAGGACACTAGAAAGAAAATTTTAAAGCCTCCTGTTAGGCCATCATCTACACGGCATAGCCCTGAATTTTCCAATGCGCAGCTCTTTGCAAAAGAGAGATATTGGCAAGGAAAAGCTGTCTTGTACCTTTGCATTTTTCTCCCAAACGAAGGACACTAGAAATAAAATTTTAAAGCCTCCTGTTAGGCCATCATCTACACGGCATAGCCCTGAATTTTCCAATGCGCAGCTCTTTGCAAAAGAGAGATATTGGCAAGGAAAAGCTGTCTTGTACCTTTGCATTTTTCTCCCAAACGAAGGACACTAGAAAGAAAATTTTAAAGCCTCCAGTTAGGCCATCATCTACACGGCATAGCCCTGAATTTTCCAATGTGCAGCTCTTTGCAAAAGAGAGATATTGGCAAGGAAAAGCTGTCTTGTACCTTTGCATTTTTCTCCCAAACGAAGGACACTACAAAGAAAATTTTAAAGCCTCCTGTTAGGCCATCATCTACACGGCATAGCCCTGAATTTTCCAATGCGCAGCTTTGTGCAAAAGAGAGATATTGGCAAGGAAAAGCTGTCTGGTATTAATGGATTTTTCTCCCAAATGAAGGACACTAGAATGAAAATTTTAAAGCCTTCTGTTAGTGCTTCATCTACACGGTATAGCCCTGAATTTTCCAATGCGTAGCTCTTTGCAAAAGAGAGATATTGGCAAGGAAAAGCTGTCTTGTACCTTTGCATTTTTCTCCCAAACGAAGGAAACTAGAAAGAAAATTTTAAAGCCTCCTGTTAGGCCATCATCTACACGGCATAGCCCTGAATTTTCCAATGCGCAGCTCTTTGCAAAAGAGAGATATTGGCAAGGAAAAGCTGTCTTGTATTAATGGATTTTTCTCCCAAATGAAGGACACTAGAATGAAAATTTTAAAGCCTTCTGTTAGTGCTTCATCTACACGGTATAGCCCTGAATTTTCCAATGCGTAGCTCTTTGCAAAAGAGAGATATTGGCAAGGAAAAGCTGTCTTGTACCTTTGCATTTTTCTCCCAAACGAAGGAAACTAGAAAGAAAATTTTAAAGCCTCCTGTTAGGCCATCATCTACACGGCATAGCCCTGAATTTTCCAATGCGCAGCTCTTTGTAAAAGAGAGATATTGGCAAGGAAAAACTGTCTTGTACCATTGGATTTTTCTCCCAAACGAAGGACACTAGAATGAAAATTTTAAAGCCTCCTGTTAGTGCTTCATCTACATGGTATAGCCCTGAATTTTCCAATGCGTAGCTCTTTGCAAATGAGAGATATTGGCAAGGAAAAACTGTCTTGTACCATTGGATTTTTCTCCCAAACGAAGGACACTAGAATGAAAATTTTAAAGCCTCCTGTTAGGCCATCATCTACACGGCATAGCCCTGAATTTTCCAATGCGCAGCTCTTTGCAAAAGAGAGATATTGGCAAGGAAAAGCTGTCTTGTACCATTGGATTTTTCTCCCAAACGAAGGACACTAGAATGAAAATTTTAAAGCCTCCTGTTAGTGCTTCATCTACACGGTATAGCCCTGAATTTTCCAATGCGTAGC
This sequence comes from Pseudophryne corroboree, assembly GCF_028390025.1. NCBI lineage: Eukaryota > Metazoa > Chordata > Amphibia > Anura > Myobatrachidae > Pseudophryne > Pseudophryne corroboree. Next base: position 88,910 of record NW_026968017.1, on the reverse strand, counting down.
TCTTTGCAAAAGAGAGATATTGGCAAGGAAAAGCTGTCTTGTACCTTTGCATTTTTCTCCCAAACGAAGGACACTAGAAATAAAATTTTAAAGCCTCCTGTTAGGCCATCATCTACACGGCATAGCCCTGAATTTTCCAATGCGCAGCTCTTTGCAAAAGAGAGATATTGGCAAGGAAAAGCTGTCTTGTACCTTTGCATTTTTCTCCCAAACGAAGGACACTAGAATTAAAATTTTAAAGCCTCCTGTTAGTGCTTCATCTACACGGTATAGCCCTGAATTTTCCAATGCGTAGCTCTTTGCAAAAGAGAGATATTGGCAAGGAAAAGCTGTCTTGTACCTTTGCATTTTTCTCCCAAACGAAGGACACTAGAAAGAAAATTTTAAAGCCTCCTGTTAGGCCATCATCTACACGGCATAGCCCTGAATTTTCCAATGCGCAGCTCTTTGCAAAAGAGAGATATTGGCAAGGAAAAGCTGTCTTGTACCTTTGCATTTTTCTCCCAAACGAAGGACACTAGAAAGAAAATTTTAAAGCCTCCTGTTAGGCCATCATCTACACGGCATAGCCCTGAATTTTCCAATGCGCAGCTTTGTGCAAAAGAGAGATATTGGCAAGGAAAAGCTGTCTTGTATTAATGGATTTTTCTCCCAAATGAAGGACACTAGAATGAAAATTTTAAAGCCTTCTGTTAGTGCTTCATCTACACGGTATAGCCCTGAATTTTCCAATGCGTAGCTCTTTGTAAAAGAGAGATATTGGCAAGGAAAAACTGTCTTGTACCATTGGATTTTTCTCCCAAACGAAGGACACTAGAATGAAAATTTTAAAGCCTCCTGTTAGTGCTTCATCTACATGGTATAGCCCTGAATTTTCCAATGCGTAGCTCTTTGCAAAAGAGAGATATTGGCAAGGAAAAACTGTCTTGTACCATTGGATTTTTCTCCCAAACGAAGGACACTAGAATGAAAATTTTAAAGCCTCCTGTTACGCCATCATCTACACGGCATAGCCCTGAATTTTCCAAAGCGCAGCTCTTTGCAAAAGAGAGATATTGGCAAGGAAAAGCTGTCTTGTACCATTGGATTTTTCTCCCAAACGAAGGACACTAGAATGAAAATTTTAAAGCCTCCTGTTAGTGCTTCATCTACACGGTATAGCCCTGAATTTTCCAATGCGTAGCTCTTTGCAAAAGAGAGATATTGGCAAGGAAAAGCTGTCTTGTACCTTTGCATTTTTCTCCCAAACGAAGGACACTAGAAATAAAATTTTAAAGCCTCCTGTTAGGCCATCATCTACACGGCATAGCCCTGAATTTTCCAATGCGCAGCTCTTTGCAAAAGAGAGATATTGGCAAGGAAAAGCTGTCTTGTACCTTTGCATTTTTCTCCCAAACGAAGGACACTAGAATTAAAATTTTAAAGCCTCCTGTTAGTGCTTCATCTACACGGTATAGCCCTGAATTTTCCAATGCGTAGCTCTTTGCAAAAGAGAGATATTGGCAAGGAAAAGCTGTCTTGTACCTTTGCATTTTTCTCCCAAACGAAGGACACTAGAAAGAAAATTTTAAAGCCTCCTGTTAGGCCATCATCTACACGGCATAGCCCTGAATTTTCCAATGCGCAGCTCTTTGCAAAAGAGAGATATTGGCAAGGAAAAGCTGTCTTGTACCTTTGCATTTTTCTCCCAAACGAAGGACACTAGAAAGAAAATTTTAAAGCCTCCTGTTAGGCCATCATCTACACGGCATAGCCCTGAATTTTCCAATGCGCAGCTTTGTGCAAAAGAGAGATATTGGCAAGGAAAAGCTGTCTTGTATTAATGGATTTTTCTCCCAAATGAAGGACACTAGAATGAAAATTTTAAAGCCTTCTGTTAGTGCTTCATCTACACGGTATAGCCCTGAATTTTCCAATGCGTAGCTCTTTGTAAAAGAGAGATATTGGCAAGGAAAAACTGTCTTGTACCATTGGATTTTTCTCCCAAACGAAGGACACTAGAATGAAAATTTTAAAGCCTCCTGTTAGTGCTTCATCTACATGGTATAGCCCTGAATTTTCCAATGCGTAGCTCTTTGCAAAAGAGAGATATTGGCAAGGAAAAACTGTCTTGTACCATTGGATTTTTCTCCCAAACGAAGGACACTAGAATGAAAATTTTAAAGCCTCCTGTTAGGCCATCATCTACACGGCATAGCCCTGAATTTTCCAATGCGCAGCTCTTTGCAAAAGAGAGATATTGGCAAGGAAAAGCTGTCTTGTACCATTGGATTTTTCTCCCAAACGAAGGACACTAGAATGAAAATTTTAAAGCCTCCTGTTAGTGCTTCATCTACACGGTATAGCCCTGAATTTTCCAATGCGTAGCTCTTTGCAAAAGAGAGATATTGGCAAGGAAAAGCTGTCTTGTACCTTTGCATTTTTCTCCCAAACGAAGGACACTAGAAATAAAATTTTAAAGCCTCCTGTTAGGCCATCATCTACACGGCATAGCCCTGAATTTTCCAATGCGCAGCTCTTTGCAAAAGAGAGATATTGGCAAGGAAAAGCTGTCTTGTACCTTTGCATTTTTCTCCCAAACGAAGGACACTAGAAAGAAAATTTTAAAGCCTCCTGTTAGGCCATCATCTACACGGCATAGCCCTGAATTTTCCAATGCGCAGCTCTTTGCAAAAGAGAGATATTGGCAAGGAAAAGCATTTTTCTCCCAAACGAAGGACACTAGAAAGAAAATTTTAAAGCCTCCTGTTAGGCCATCATCTACACGGCATAGCCCTGAATTTTCCAATGCGCAGCTCTTTGCAAAAGAGAGATATTGGCAAGGAAAAGCTGTCTTGTACCATTGGATTTTTCTCCCAAACGAAGGACACTAGAATGAAAATTTTAAAGCCTCCTGTTAGTGCTTCATCTACACGGTATAGCCCTGAATTTTCCAATGCGTAGCTCTTTGCAAAAGAGAGATATTGGCAAGGAAAAGCTGTCTTGTACCTTTGCATTTTTCTCCCAAACGAAGGACACTAGAAAGAAAATTTTAAAGCCTCCTGTTAGGCCATCATCTACACGGCATAGCCCTGAATTTTCCAATGCGCAGCTCTTTGCAAAAGAGAGATATTGGCAAGGAAAAGCTGTCTGTACCTTTGCATTTTTCTCCCAAACGAAGGACACTAGAAAGAAAATTTTAAAGCCTCCTGTTAGGCCATCATCTACACGGCATAGCCCTGAATTTTCCAATGCGCAGCTCTTTGCAAAAGAGAGATATTGGCAAGGAAAAGCTGTCTTGTACCTTTGCATTTTTCTCACAAACGAAGGACACTAGAATGAAAATTTTAAAGCCTCCTGTTAGTGCTTCATCTACACGGTATAGCCCTGAATTTTCCAATGCGTAGCTCTTTGCAAAAGAGAGATATTGGCAAGGAAAAGCTGTCTTGTACCTTTGCATTTTTCTCCCAAACGAAGGACACTAGAAAGAAAATTTTAAAGCCTCCTGTTAGGCCATCATCTACACGGCATAGCCCTGAATTTTCCAATGCGCAGCTCTTTGCAAAAGAGAGATATTGGCAAGGAAAAGCTGTCTTGTACCTTTGCATTTTTCTCCCAAACGAAGGACACTAGAATGAAAATTTTAAAGCCTCCTGTTAGTGCTTCATCTACACGGTATAGCCCTGAATTTTCCAATGCGTAGCTCTTTGCAAAAGAGAGATATTGGCAAGGAAAAGCTGTCTTGTACCTTTGCATTTTTCTCCCAAACGAAGGACACTAGAAAGAAAATTTTAAAGCCTCCTGTTAGGCCATCATCTACACGGCATAGCCCTGAATTTTCCAATGCGCAGCTCTTTGCAAAAGAGAGATATTGGCAAGGAAAAGCTGTCTTGTACCTTTGCATTTTTCTCCCAAACGAAGGACACTAGAAAGAAAATTTTAAAGCCTCCTGTTAGGCCATCATCTACACGGCATAGCCCTGAATTTTCCAATGCGCAGCTCTTTGCAAAAGAGAGATATTGGCAAGGAAAAGCTGTCTTGTACCTTTGCATTTTTCTCCCAAACGAAGGACACTAGAAAGAAAATTTTAAAGCCTCCAGTTAGGCCATCATCTACACGGCATAGCCCTGAATTTTCCAAAGCGCAGCTCTTTGCAAAAGAGAGATATTGGCAAGGAAAAGCTGTCTTGTACCTTTGCATTTTTCACCCAAACGAAGGACACTACAAAGAAAATTTTAAAGTCTCCTGTTAGGCCATCATCTACACGGCATAGCCCTGAATTTTCCAATGCGCAGCTTTGTGCAAAAGAGAGATATTGGCAAGGAAAAGCTGTCTTGTATTAATGGATTTTTCTCCCAAATGAAGGACACTAGAATGAAAATTTTAAAGCCTCCTGTTAGTGCTTCATCTACACGGTATAGCCCTGAATTTTCCAATGCGTAGCTCTTTGCAAAAGAGAGATATTGGCAAGGAAAAGCTGTCTTGTACCTTTGCATTTTTCTCCCAAACGAAGGACACTAGAAATAAAATTTTAAAGCCTCCTGTTAGGCCATCATCTACACGGCATAGCCCTGAATTTTCCAATGCGAAGCTCTTTGCAAAAGAGAGATATTGGCAAGGAAAAGCTGTCTTGTACCTTTGCATTTTTCTCCCAAACGAAGGAAACTAGAAAGAAAATTTTAAAGCCTCCTGTTAGGCCATCATCTACACGGCATAGCCCTGAATTTTCCAATGCGCAGCTCTTTGTAAAAGAGAGATATTGGCAAGGAAAAACTGTCTTGTACCATTGGATTTTTCTCCCAAACGAAGGACACTAGAAATAAAATTTTAAAGCCTCCAGTTAGTCCTTCATCTACATGGTATAGCCCTGAATTTTCCAATGCGTAGCTCTTTGCAAAAGAGAGATATTGGCAAGGAAAAGCTGTCTTGTACCTTTGCATTTTTCTCCCAAATGAAGGACACTAGAAATAAAATTTTAAAGCCTCCTGTTAGGCCATCATCTACACGGCATAGCCCTGAATTTTCCAATGCGCAGCTCTTTGCAAAAGAGAGATATTGGCAAGGAAAAGCTGTCTTGTACCTTTGCATTTTTCTCCCAAACAAAGGACACTAGAAAGAAAATTTTAAAGCCTCCTGTTAGGCCATCATCTACACGGCATAGCCCTGAATTTTCCAATGCGCAGCTCTTTGCAAAAGAGAGATATTGGCAAGGAAAAGCTGTCTTGTACCTTTGCATTTTTCTCCCAAACGAAGGACACTAGAAAGAAAATTTTAAAGCCTCCTGTTAGGCCATCATCTACACGGCATAGCCCTGAATTTTCCAATGCGCAGCTCTTTGCAAAAGAGAGATATTGGCAAGGAAAAGCTGTCTTGTAACATTGGATTTTTCTCCCAAACGAAGGACACTAGAATGAAAATGTTAAAGCCTCCTGTTAGTGCTTCATCTACACGGTATAGCCCTGAATTTTCCAATGCGTAGCTCTTTGCAAAAGAGAGATATTGGCAAGGAAAAGCTGTCTTGTACCTTTGCATTTTTCTCCCAAACGAAGGACACTAGAAAGAAAATTTTAAAGCCTCCTGTTAGGCCATCATCTACACGGCATAGCCCTGAATTTTCCAATGCGCAGCTCTTTGCAAAAGAGAGATATTGGCAAGGAAAAGCTGTCTTGTACCTTTGCATTTTTCTCCCAAACGAAGGACACTAGAAAGAAAATTTTAAAGCCTCCTGTTAGGCCATCATCTACACGGCATAGCCCTGAATTTTCCAATGCGCAGCTCTTTGCAAAAGAGAGATATTGGCAAGGAAAAGCTGTCTTGTACCTTTGCATTTTTCTCACAAAGGAAGGACACTAGAATGAAAATTTTAAAGCCTCCTGTTAGTGCTTCATCTACACGGTATAGCCCTGAATTTTCCAATGCGTAGCTCTTTGCAAAAGAGAGATATTGGCAAGGAAAAGCTGTCTTGAACCTTTGCATTTTTCTCCCAAACGAAGGACACTAGAAAGAAAATTTTAAAGCCTCCTGTTAGGCCATCATCTACACGGCATAGCCCTGAATTTTCCAATGCGCAGCTCTTTGCAAAAGAGAGATATTGGCAAGGAAAAGCTGTCTTGTACCTTTGCATTTTTCTCCCAAACGAAGGACACTGGAAAGAAAAATTTAAAGCCTCCTGTTAGGCCATCATCTACACGGCATAGCCCTGAATTTTCCAATGCGCAGCTCTTTGCAAAAGAGAGATATTGGCAAGGAAAAGCTGTCTTGTACCTTTGCATTTTTCTCCCAAATGAAGGACACTAGAAAGAAAATTTTAAAGCCTCCTGTTAGGCCATCATCTACACGGCATAGCCCTGAATTTTCCAATGCGCAGCTCTTTGCAAAAGAGAGATATTGGCAAGGAAAAGCTGTCTTGTACAATTGGATTTTTCTCCCAAACGAAGGACACTAGAATGAAAATTTTAAAGCCTCCTGTTAGTGCTTCATCTACACGGTATAGCCCTGAATTTTCCAATGCGTAGCTCTTTGCAAAAGAGAGATATTGGCAAGGAAAAGCTGTCTTGTACCTTTGCATTTTTCTCCCAAACGAAGGACACTAGAAAGAAAATTTTAAAGCCTCTTGTTAGGCCATCATCTACACGGCATAGCCCTGAATTTTCCAATGCGCAGCTCTTTGCAAAAGAGAGATATTGGCAAGGAAAAGCTGTCTTGTACCTTTGCATTTTTCTCCCAAACGAAGGACACTAGAAAGAAAATTTTAAAGCCTCCTGTTAGGCCATCATCTACACGGCATAGCCCTGAATTTTCCAATGCGCAGCTCTTTGCAAAAGAGAGATATTGGCAAGGAAAAGCTGTCTTGTACCATTGGATTTTTCTCCCAAACGAAGGACACTAGAATGAAAATTTTAAAGCCTCCTGTTAGTGCTTCATCTACACGGTATAGCCCTGAATTTTCCAATGCGTAGCTCTTTGCAAAAGAGAGATATTGGCAAGGAAAAGCTGTCTTGTACCTTTGCATTTTTCTCCCAAACGAAGGACACTACAAAGAAAATTTTAAAGCCTCCTGTTAGGCCATCATCTACACGGCATAGCCCTGAATTTTCCAATGCGCAGCTCTTTGCAAAAGAGAGATATTGGCAAGGAAAAGCTGTCTTGTACCTTTGCATTTTTCTCCCAAACGAAGGACACTAGAAAGAAAATTTTAAAGCCTCCTGTTAGGCCATCATCTACACGGCATAGCCCTGAATTTTCCAATGCGCAGCTCTTTGCAAAAGAGAGATATTGGCAAGGAAAAGCTGTCTTGTACCTTTGCATTTTTCTCCCAAACGAAGCACACTAGAATGAAAATTTTAAAGCCTCCTGTTAGTGCTTCATCTACACGGTATAGCCCTGAATTTTCCAATGCGTAGCTCTTTGCAAAAGAGAGATATTGGCAAGGAAAAGCTGTCTTGTACCTTTGCATTTTTCTCCCAAACGAAGGACACTAGAAATAAAATTTTAAAGCCTCCTGTTAGGTTATCATCTACACGGCATAGCCCTGAATTTTCCAATGCGCAGCTCTTTGCAAAAGAGAGATATTGGCAAGGAAAAGCTGTCTTGTACCTTTGCATTTTTCTCCCAAACGAAGGACACTAGAAATAAAATTTTAAAGCCTCCTGTTAGGCCATCATCTACACGGCATAGCCCTGAATTTTCCAATGCGCAGCTCTTTGCAAAAGAGAGATATTGGCAAGGAAATGCTGTCTTGTACCTTTGCATTTTTCTCCCAAACGAAGGACACTAGAAAGAAAATTTTAAAGCCTCCTGTTAGGCCATCATCTACACGGCATAGCCCTGAATTTTCCAATGCGCAGCTCTTTGTAAAAGAGAGATATTGGCAAGGAAAAACTGTCTTGTACCTTTGCATTTTTCTCCCAAACGAAGGACACTAGAAAGAAAATTTTAAAGCCTTCTGTTAGGCCATCATCTACACGGCATAGCCCTGAATTTTCCAATGCGCAGCTCTTTGCAAAAGAGAGATATTGGCAAGGAAATGCTGTCTTGTACCTTTGCATTTTTCTCCCAAACGAAGGACACTAGAAAGAAAATTTTAAAGCCTCCTGTTAGGCCATCATCTACACGGCATAGCCCTGAATTTTCCAATGCGCAGCTCTTTGCAAAAGAGAGATATTGGCAAGGAAAAGCTGTCTTGTACCTTTGCATTTTTCTCCCAAACGAAGGACACTAGAAAGAAAATTTTAAAGCCTCCTGTTAGGCCATCATCTACACGGCATAGCCCTGAATTTTCCAATGCGCAGCTCTTTGCAAAAGAGAGATATTGGCAAGGAAAAGCTGTCTTGTACCATTGGATTTTTCTCCCAAACGAAGGACACTAGAATGAAAATTTTAAAGCCTCCTGTTAGTGCTTCATCTACACGGCATAGCCCTGAATTTTCCAATGCGCAGCTCTTTGCAAAAGAGAGATATTGGCAAGGAAAAGCTGTCTTGTACCTTTGCATTTTTCTCCCAAACGAAGGACACTAGAAATAAAATTTTAAAGCCTCCTGTTAGGCCATCATCTACACGGCATAGCCCTGAATTTTCCAATGCGCAGCTCTTTGCAAAAGAGAGATATTGGCAAGGAAAAGCTGTCTTGTACCTTTGCATTTTTCTCCCAAACGAAGGACACTAGAAAGAAAATTTTAAAGCCTCCTGTTAGGCCATCATCTACACGGCATAGCCCTGAATTTTCCAATGCGCAGCTCTTTGCAAAAGAGAGATATTGGCAAGGAAATGCTGTCTTGTACCTTTGCATTTTTCTCCCAAACGAAGGACACTAGAAAGAAAATTTTAAAGCCTCCTGTTAGGCCATCATCTACACGGCATAGCCCTGAATTTTCCAATGCACAGCTCTTTGCAAAAGAGAGATATTGGCAAGGAAAAGCTGTCTTGTACCATTGGATTTTTCTCCCAAACGAAGGACACTAGAATGAAAATTTTAAAGCCTCCTGTTAGTGCTTCATCTACACGGTATAGCCCTGAATTTTCCAATGCGTAGCTCTTTGCAAAAGAGAGATATTGGCAAGGAAAAGCTGTCTTGTACCTTTGCATTTTTCTCACAAACGAAGGACACTAGAATGAAAATTTTAAAGCCTCCTGTTAGTGCTTCATCTACACGGTATAGCCCTGAATTTTCCAATGCGTAGCTCTTTGCAAAAGAGAGATATTGGCAAGGAAAAGCTGTCTTGTACCTTTGCATTTTTCTCCCAAACGAAGGACACTAGAAAGAAAATTTTAAAGCCTCCTGTTAGGCCATCATCTACACGGCATAGCCCTGAATTTTCCAATGCGCAGCTCTTTGCAAAAGAGAGATATTGGCAAGGAAAAGCTGTCTTGTACCTTTGCATTTTTCTCCCAAATGAAGGACACTAGAAAGAAAATTGTAAAGCCTTCTGTTAGGCCATCATCTACACGGCATAGCCCTGAATTTTCCAATGCGCAGCTCTTTGCAAAAGAGAGATATTGGCAAGGAAAAGCTGTCTTGTACCATTGGATTTTTCTCCCAAACGAAGGACACTAGAATGAAAATTTTAAAGCCTCCTGTTAGTGCTTCATCTACACGGTATAGCCCTGAATTTTCCAATGCGCAGCTCTTTGCAAAAGAGAGATATTGGCAAGGAAAAGCTGTCTTGTACCTTTGCATTTTTCTCCCAAACGAAGGACACTAGAAAGAAAATGTTAAAGCCTCCTGTTAGGCCATCATCTACACGGCATAGCCCTGAATTTTCCAATGCGCAGCTCTTTGCAAAAGAGAGATATTGGCAAGGAAAAGCTGTCTTGTACCATTGGATTTTTCTCCCAAACGAAGGACACTAGAATGAAAATTTTAAAGCCTCCTGTTAGTGCTTCATCTACACGGTATAGCCCTGAATTTTCCAATGCGTAGCTCTTTGCAAAAGAGAGATATTGGCAAGGAAAAGCTGTCTTGTACCTTTGCATTTTTCTCCCAAACGAAGGACACTAGAAAGAAAATTTTAAAGCCTCCTGTTAGGCCATCATCTACACGGTATAGCCCTGAATTTTCCAATGCGCAGCTCTTTGCAAAAGAGGGATATTGGCAAGGAAAAGCTGTCTTGTATCTTTGCATTTTTCTCCCAAACGAAGGACACTAGAAAGAAAATTTTAAAGCCTCCTGTTAGGCCATCATCTACACGGCATAGCCCTGAATTTTCCAATGCGCAGCTCTTTGCAAAAGAGAGATATTGGCAAGGAAAAGCTGTCTTGTACCTTTGCATTTTTCTCCCAAATGAAGGACACTAGAAAGAAAATTTTAATGCCTTCTGTTAGGCCATCATCTACACGGCATAGCCCTGAATTTTCCAATGCGCAGCTCTTTGCAAAAGAGAGATATTGGCAAGGAAAAGCTGTCTTGTACCATTGGATTTTTCTCCCAAACGAAGGACACTAGAATGAAAATTTTAAAGCCTCCTGTTAGTGCTTCATCTACACGGTATAGCCCTGAATTTTCCAATGCGCAGCTCTTTGCAAAAGAGAGATATTGGCAAGGAAAAGCTGTCTTGTACCTTTGCATTTTTCTCCCAAACGAAGGACACTAGAAAGAAAATTTTAAAGCCTCCTGTTAGGCCATCATCTACACGGCATAGCCCTGAATTTTCCAATGCGCAGCTCTTTGCAAAAGAGAGATATTGGCAAGGAAAAGCTGTCTTGTACCTTTGCATTTTTCTCCCAAACGAAGGACACTAGAAAGAAAATTTTAAAGCCTCCTGTTTGGCAATCATCTACACGGCATAGCCCTGAATTTTCCAATGCGCAGCTCTTTGCAAAAGAGAGATATTGGCAAGGAAAAGCTGTCTTGTACCATTGGATTTTTCTCCCAAACGAAGGACACTAGAATGAAAATTTTAAAGCCTCCTGTTAGTGCTTCATCTACACGGTATAGCCCTGAATTTTCCAATGCGTAGCTCTTTGCAAAAGAGAGATATTGGCAAGGAAAAGCTGTCTTGTACCTTTGCATTTTTCTCCCAAACGAAGGACACTAGAAAGAAAATTTTAAAGCCTCCTGTTAGGCCATCAGCTACACGGCATAGCCCTGAATTTTCCAATGCGCAGCTCTTTGCAAAAGAGAGATATTGGCAAGGAAAAACTGTCTTGTACCTTTGCATTTTTCTCCCAAACGAAGGACACTAGAAAGAAAATTTTAAAGCCTCCTGTTAGGCCATCATCTACACGGCATAGCCCTGAATTTTCCAATGCGCAGCTCTTTGCAAAAGAGAGATATTGGCAAGGAAAAGCTGTCTTGTACCTTTGCATTTTTCTCCCAAACGAAGGACACTAGAAAGAAAATTTTAAAGCTTCCTGTTAGGCCATCATCTACACGGCATAGCCCTGAATTTTCCAATGCGCAGCTCTTTGCAAAAGAGAGATATTGGCAAGGAAAAGCTGTCTTGTACCTTTGCATTTTTCTCACAAACGAAGGACACTAGAATGAAAATTTTAAAGCCTCCTGTTAGTGCTTCATCTACACGGTATAGCCCTGAATTTTCCAATGCGTAGCTCTTTGCAAAAGAGAGATATTGGCAAGGAAAAGCTGTCTTGTACCTTTGCATTTTTCTCCCAAACGAAGGACACTAGAAAGAAAATTTTAAAGCCTTCTGTTAGGCCATCATCTACACGGCATAGCCCTGAATTTTCCAATGCGCAGCTCTTTGCAAAAGAGAGATATTGGCAAGGAAAAGCTGTCTTGTGCCATTGGATTTTTCTCCCAAACGAAGGACACTAGAATGAAAATTTTAAAGCCTCCTGTTAGTGCTTCATCTACACGGTATAGCCCTGAATTTTCCAATGCGCAGCTCTTTGCAAAAGAGAGATATTGGCAAGGAAAAGCTGTCTTGTACCTTTGCATTTTTCTCCCAAACGAAGGACACTAGAAAGAAAATTTTAAAGCCTCCTGTTAGGCCATCATCTACACGGCATAGCCCTGAATTTTCCAATGCGCAGCTCTTTGCAAAAGAGAGATATTGGCAAGGAAAAGCTGTCTTGTACCTTTGCATTTTTCTCCCAAACGAAGGACACTAGAAAGAAAAATTTAAAGCCTCCTGTTAGGCCATCATCTACACGGCATAGCCCTGAATTTTCCAATGCGCAGCTCTTTGCAAAAGAGAGATATTGGCAAGGAAAAGCTGTCTTGTACCTTTGCATTTTTCTCCCAAATGAAGGACACTAGAAATAAAATTTTAAAGCCTCCTGTTAGGCCATCATCTACACGGCATAGCCCTGAATTTTCCAATGCGCAGCTCTTTGCAAAAGAGAGATATTGGCAAGGAAAAGCTGTCTTGTACCATTGGATTTTTCTCCCAAACGAAGGACACTAGAATGAAAATTTTAAAGCCTCCTGTTAGTGCTTCATCTACACGGTATAGCCCTGAATTTTCCAATGCGTAGCTCTTTGCAAAAGAGAGATATTGGCAAGGAAAAGCTGTCTTGTACCTTTGCATTTTTCTCCCAAACGAAGGACACTAGAAAGAAAATTTTAAAGCCTCTTGTTAGGCCATCATCTACACGGCATAGCCCTGAATTTTCCAATGCGCAGCTCTTTGCAAAAGAGAGATATTGGCAAGGAAAAGCTGTCTTGTACCTTTGCATTTTTCTCCCAAACGAAGGACACTAGAAAGAAAATTTTAAAGCCTCCTGTTAGGCCATCATCTACACGGCATAGCCCTGAATTTTCCAATGCGCAGCTCTTTGCAAAAGAGAGATATTGGCAAGGAAAAGCTGTCTTGTACCATTGGATTTTTCTCCCAAACGAAGGACACTAGAATGAAAATTTTAAAGCCTCCTGTTAGTGCTTCATCTACACGGTATAGCCCTGAATTTTCCAATGCGTAGCTCTTTGCAAAAGAGAGATATTGGCAAGGAAAAGCTGTCTTGTACCTTTGCATTTTTCTCCCAAACGAAGGACACTACAAAGAAAATTTTAAAGCCTCCTGTTAGGCCATCATCTACACGGCATAGCCCTGAATTTTCCAATGCGCAGCTCTTTGCAAAAGAGAGATATTGGCAAGGAAAAGCTGTCTTGTACCTTTGCATTTTTCTCCCAAACGAAGGACACTAGAAAGAAAATTTTAAAGCCTCCTGTTAGGCCATCATCTACACGGCATAGCCCTGAATTTTCCAATGCGCAGCTCTTTGCAAAAGAGAGATATTGGCAAGGAAAAGCTGTCTTGTACCTTTGCATTTTTCTCCCAAACGAAGCACACTAGAATGAAAATTTTAAAGCCTCCTGTTAGTGCTTCATCTACACGGTATAGCCCTGAATTTTCCAAAGCGTAGCTCTTTGCAAAAGAGAGATATTGGCAAGGAAAAGCTGTCTTGTACCTTTGCATTTTTCTCCCAAACGAAGGACACTAGAAATAAAATTTTAAAGCCTCCTGTTAGGTTATCATCTACACGGCATAGCCCTGAATTTTCCAATGCGCAGCTCTTTGCAAAAGAGAGATATTGGCAAGGAAAAGCTGTCTTGTACCTTTGCATTTTTCTCCCAAACGAAGGACACTAGAAATAAAATTTTAAAGCCTCCTGTTAGGCCATCATCTACACGGCATAGCCCTGAATTTTCCAATGCGCAGCTCTTTGCAAAAGAGAGATATTGGCAAGGAAATGCTGTCTTGTACCTTTGCATTTTTCTCCCAAACGAAGGACACTAGAAAGAAAATTTTAAAGCCTCCTGTTAGGCCATCATCTACACGGCATAGCCCTGAATTTTCCAAAGCGCAGCTCTTTGCAAAAGAGAGATATTGGCAAGGAAAAGCTGTCTTGTACCATTGGATTTTTCTCCCAAACGAAGGACACTAGAATGAAAATGTTAAAGCCTCCTGTTAGTGCTTCATCTACACGGCATAGCCCTGAATTTTCCAATGCGCAGCTCTTTGCAAAAGAGAGATATTGGCAAGGAAAAGCTTTTTGTACCTTTGCATTTTTCTCCCAAACGAAGGACACTAGAAAGAAAATTTTAAAGCCTCCTGTTAGGCCATCATCTACACGGCATAGCCCTGAATTTTCCAATGCGCAGCTCTTTGCAAAAGAGAGATATTGGCAAGGAAAAGCTGTCTTGTACCTTTGCATTTTTCTCCCAAACGAAGGACACTAGAAAGAAAATTTTAAAGCCTCCTGTTAGGCCATCATCTACACGGCATAGCCCTGAATTTTCCAAGGCGCAGCTCTTTGCAAAAGAGAGATATTGGCATGGAAATGCTGTCTTGTACCTTTGCATTTTTCTCCCAAACGAAGGACACTAGAAAGAAAATTTTAAAGCCTCCTGTTAGGCCATCATCTACACGGCATAGCCCTGAATTTTCCAATGCACAGCTCTTTGCAAAAGAGAGATATTGGCAAGGAAAAGCTGTCTTGTACCATTGGATTTCTCTCCCAAACGAAGGACACTAGAATGAAAATTTTAAAACCTCCTGTTAGTGCTTCATCTACACGGTATAGCCCTGAATTTTCCAATGCGTAGCTCTTTGCAAAAGAGAGATATTGGCAAGGAAAAGCTGTCTTGTACCTTTGCATTTTTCTCCCAAACGAAGGACACTAGAAAGAAAATTTTAAAGCCTCCTGTTAGGCCATCATCTACACGGCATAGCCCTGAATTTTCCAATGCGCAGCTCTTTGCAAAAGAGAGATATTGGCAAGGAAAAGCTGTCTTGTACCTTTGCATTTTTCTCCCAAACGAAGTACACTAGAAAGAAAATTTTAAAGCCTCCTGTTAGGCCATCATCTACACGGCATAGCCCTGAATTTTCCAATGCGCAGCTCTTTGCAAAAGAGAGATATTGGCAAGGAAAAGCTGTCTTGTACCTTTGCATTTTTCTCACAAACGAAGGACACTAGAATGAAAATTTTAAAGCCTCCTGTTAGTGCTTCATCTACACGGTATAGCCCTGAATTTTCCAATGCGTAGCTCTTTGCAAAAGAGAGATATTGGCAAGGAAAAGCTGTCTTGTACCTTTGCATTTTTCTCCCAAACGAAGGACACTAGAATGAAAATTTTAAAACCTCCTGTTAGTGCTTCATCTACACGGTATAGCCCTGAATTTTCCAATGCGTAGCTCTTTGCAAAAGAGAGATATTGGCAAGGAAAAGCTGTCTTGTACCTTTGCATTTTTCTCCCAAACGAAGGACACTAGAAAGAAAATTTTAAAGCCTCCTGTTAGGCCATCATCTACACGGCATAGCCCTGAATTTTCCAATGCGCAGCTCTTTGCAAAAGAGAGATATTGGCAAGGAAAAGCTGTCTTGTACCTTTGCATTTTTCTCCCAAACGAAGTACACTAGAAAGAAAATTTTAAAGCCTCCTGTTAGGCCATCATCTACACGGCATAGCCCTGAATTTTCTAATGCGCAGCTCTTTGCAAAAGAGAGATATTGGCAAGGAAAAGCTGTCTTGTACCTTTGCATTTTTCTCACAAACGAAGGACACTAGAATGAAAATTTTAAAGCCTCCTGTTAGTGCTTCATCTACACGGTATAGCCCTGAATTTTCCAATGCGTAGCTCTTTGCAAAAGAGAGATATTGGCAAGGAAAAGCTGTCTTGTACCTTTGCATTTTTCTCCCAAACGAAGGACACTAGAAAGAAAATTTTAAAGCCTCCTGTTAGGCCATCATCTACACGGCATAGCCCTGAATTTTCCAATGCGCAGCTCTTTGCAAAAGAGAGATATTGGCAAGGAAAAGCTGTCTTGTACCTTTGTATTTTTCTCCCAAATGAAGGACACTAGAAAGAAAATTGTAAAGCCTTCTGTTAGGCCATCATCTACACGGCATAGCCCTGAATTTTCCAATGCGCAGCTCTTTGCAAAAGAGAGATATTGGCAAGGAAAAGCTGTCTTGTACCATTGGATTTTTCTCCCAAACGAAGGACACTAGAATGAAAATTTTAAAGCCTCCTGTTAGTGCTTCATCTACACGGTATAGCCCTGAATTTTCCAATGCGCAGCTCTTTGCAAAAGAGAGATATTGGCAAGGAAAAGCTGTCTTGTACCTTTGCATTTTTCTCCCAAACGAAGGACACTAGAAAGAAAATGTTAAAGCCTCCTGTTAGGCCATCATCTACACGGCATAGCCCTGAATTTTCCAATGCGCAGCTCTTTGCAAAAGAGAGATATTGGCAAGGAAAAGCTGTCTTGTACCATTGGATTTTTCTCCCAAACGAAGGACACTAGAATGAAAATTTTAAAGCCTCCAGTTAGTGCTTCATCTACACGGTATAGCCCTGAATTTTCCAATGCGTAGCTCTTTGCAAAAGAGAGATATTGGCAAGGAAAAGCTGTCTTGTACCTTTGCATTTTTCTCCCAAACGAAGGACACTAGAAAGAAAATTTTAAAGCCTCCTGTTAGGCCATCATCTACACGGTATAGCCCTGAATTTTCCAATGCGCAGCTCTTTGCAAAAGAGAGATATTGGCAAGGAAAAGCTGTCTTGTATCTTTGCATTTTTCTCCCAAACGAAGGACACTAGAAAGAAAATTTTAAAGCCTCCTGTTAGGCCATCATCTACACGGCATAGCCCTGAATTTTCCAATGCGCAGCTCTTTGCAAAAGAGAGATATTGGCAAGGAAAAGCTGTCTTGTACCTTTGTATTTTTCTCCCAAATGAAGGACACTAGAAAGAAAATTGTAAAGCCTTCTGTTAGGCCATCATCTACACGGCATAGCCCTGAATTTTCCAATGCGCAGCTCTTTGCAAAAGAGAGATATTGGCAAGGAAAAGCTGTCTTGTACCTTTGCATTTTTCTCCCAAACGAAGGACACTAGAAAGAAAATTTTAAAGCCTCCTGTTAGGCCATCATCTACACGGCATAGCCCTGAATTTTCCAATGCGCAGCTCTTTGCAAAAGAGAGATATTGGCAAGGAAAAGCTGTCTTGTACCTTTGTATTTTTCTCCCAAATGAAGGACACTAGAAAGAAAATTGTAAAGCCTTCTGTTAGGCCATCATCTACACGGCATAGCCCTGAATTTTCCAATGCGCAGCTCTTTGCAAAAGAGAGATATTGGCAAGGAAAAGCTGTCTTGTACCTTTGCATTTTTCTCCCAAACGAAGGACACTAGAAAGAAAATTTTAAAGCCTCCTGTTAGGCCATCATCTACACGGCATAGCCCTGAATTTTCCAAGGCGCAGCTCTTTGCAAAAGAGAGATATTGGCATGGAAATGCTGTCTTGTACCTTTGCATTTTTCTCCCAAACGAAGGACACTAGAAAGAAAATTTTAAAGCCTCCTGTTAGGCCATCATCTACACGGCATAGCCCTGAATTTTCCAATGCACAGCTCTTTGCAAAAGAGAGATATTGGCAAGGAAAAGCTGTCTTGTACCATTGGATTTTTCTCCCAAACGAAGGACACTAGAATGAAAATTTTAAAACCTCCTGTTAGTGCTTCATCTACACGGTATAGCCCTGAATTTTCCAATGCGTAGCTCTTTGCAAAAGAGAGATATTGGCAAGGAAAAGCTGTCTTGTACCTTTGCATTTTTCTCCCAAACGAAGGACACTAGAAAGAAAATTTTAAAGCCTCCTGTTAGGCCATCATCTACACGGCATAGCCCTGAATTTTCCAATGCGCAGCTCTTTGCAAAAGAGAGATATTGGCAAGGAAAAGCTGTCTTGTACCTTTGCATTTTTCTCCCAAACGAAGTACACTAGAAAGAAAATTTTAAAGCCTCCTGTTAGGCCATCATCTACACGGCATAGCCCTGAATTTTCCAATGCGCAGCTCTTTGCAAAAGAGAGATATTGGCAAGGAAAAGCTGTCTTGTACCTTTGCATTTTTCTCACAAACGAAGGACACTAGAATGAAAATTTTAAAGCCTCCTGTTAGTGCTTCATCTACACGGTATAGCCCTGAATTTTCCAATGCGTAGCTCTTTGCAAAAGAGAGATATTGGCAAGGAAAAGCTGTCTTGTACCTTTGCATTTTTCTCCCAAACGAAGGACACTAGAATGAAAATTTTAAAACCTCCTGTTAGTGCTTCATCTACACGGTATAGCCCTGAATTTTCCAATGCGTAGCTCTTTGCAAAAGAGAGATATTGGCAAGGAAAAGCTGTCTTGTACCTTTGCATTTTTCTCCCAAACGAAGGACACTAGAAAGAAAATTTTAAAGCCTCCTGTTAGGCCATCATCTACACGGCATAGCCCTGAATTTTCCAATGCGCAGCTCTTTGCAAAAGAGAGATATTGGCAAGGAAAAGCTGTCTTGTACCTTTGCATTTTTCTCCCAAACGAAGTACACTAGAAAGAAAATTTTAAAGCCTCCTGTTAGGCCATCATCTACACGGCATAGCCCTGAATTTTCTAATGCGCAGCTCTTTGCAAAAGAGAGATATTGGCAAGGAAAAGCTGTCTTGTACCTTTGCATTTTTCTCACAAACGAAGGACACTAGAATGAAAATTTTAAAGCCTCCTGTTAGTGCTTCATCTACACGGTATAGCCCTGAATTTTCCAATGCGTAGCTCTTTGCAAAAGAGAGATATTGGCAAGGAAAAGCTGTCTTGTACCTTTGCATTTTTCTCCCAAACGAAGGACACTAGAAAGAAAATGTTAAAGCCTCCTGTTAGGCCATCATCTACACGGCATAGCCCTGAATTTTCCAATGCGCAGCTCTTTGCAAAAGAGAGATATTGGCAAGGAAAAGCTGTCTTGTACCATTGGATTTTTCTCCCAAACGAAGGACACTAGAATGAAAATTTTAAAGCCTCCAGTTAGTGCTTCATCTACACGGTATAGCCCTGAATTTTCCAATGCGTAGCTCTTTGCAAAAGAGAGATATTGGCAAGGAAAAGCTGTCTTGTACCTTTGCATTTTTCTCCCAAACGAAGGACACTAGAAAGAAAATTTTAAAGCCTCCTGTTAGGCCATCATCTACACGGTATAGCCCTGAATTTTCCAATGCGCAGCTCTTTGCAAAAGAGAGATATTGGCAAGGAAAAGCTGTCTTGTATCTTTGCATTTTTCTCCCAAACGAAGGACACTAGAAAGAAAATTTTAAAGCCTCCTGTTAGGCCATCATCTACACGGCATAGCCCTGAATTTTCCAATGCGCAGCTCTTTGCAAAAGAGAGATATTGGCAAGGAAAAGCTGTCTTGTACCTTTGTATTTTTCTCCCAAATGAAGGACACTAGAAAGAAAATTGTAAAGCCTTCTGTTAGGCCATCATCTACACGGCATAGCCCTGAATTTTCCAATGCGCAGCTCTTTGCAAAAGAGAGATATTGGCAAGGAAAAGCTGTCTTGTACCTTTGCATTTTTCTCCCAAACGAAGGACACTAGAAAGAAAATTTTAAAGCCTCCTGTTAGGCCATCATCTACACGGCATAGCCCTGAATTTTCCAATGCGCAGCTCTTTGCAAAAGAGAGATATTGGCAAGGAAAAGCTGTCTTGTACCTTTGTATTTTTCTCCCAAATGAAGGACACTAGAAAGAAAATTGTAAAGCCTTCTGTTAGGCCATCATCTACACGGCATAGCCCTGAATTTTCCAATGCGCAGCTCTTTGCAAAAGAGAGATATTGGCAAGGAAAAGCTGTCTTGTACCTTTGCATTTTTCTCCCAAACGAAGGACACTAGAAAGAAAATTTTAAAGCCTCCTGTTAGGCCATCATCTACACGGCATAGCCCTGAATTTTCCAAGGCGCAGCTCTTTGCAAAAGAGAGATATTGGCATGGAAATGCTGTCTTGTACCTTTGCATTTTTCTCCCAAACGAAGGACACTAGAAAGAAAATTTTAAAGCCTCCTGTTAGGCCATCATCTACACGGCATAGCCCTGAATTTTCCAATGCACAGCTCTTTGCAAAAGAGAGATATTGGCAAGGAAAAGCTGTCTTGTACCATTGGATTTTTCTCCCAAACGAAGGACACTAGAATGAAAATTTTAAAACCTCCTGTTAGTGCTTCATCTACACGGTATAGCCCTGAATTTTCCAATGCGTAGCTCTTTGCAAAAGAGAGATATTGGCAAGGAAAAGCTGTCT
This sequence comes from Pseudophryne corroboree, assembly GCF_028390025.1. Classification (NCBI taxonomy): domain Eukaryota; kingdom Metazoa; phylum Chordata; class Amphibia; order Anura; family Myobatrachidae; genus Pseudophryne; species Pseudophryne corroboree. The sequence continues at coordinate 68,909 of NW_026968017.1, read as the reverse complement.
TGTACCTTTGCATTTTTCTCCCAAACGAAGGACACTAGAAAGAAAATTTTAAAGCCTCCTGTTAGGCCATCATCTACACGGCATAGCCCTGAATTTTCCAATGCGCAGCTCTTTGCAAAAGAGAGATATTGGCAAGGAAAAGCTGTCTTGTACCTTTGCATTTTTCTCCCAAACGAAGTACACTAGAAAGAAAATTTTAAAGCCTCCTGTTAGGCCATCATCTACACGGCATAGCCCTGAATTTTCCAATGCGCAGCTCTTTGCAAAAGAGAGATATTGGCAAGGAAAAGCTGTCTTGTACCTTTGCATTTTTCTCACAAACGAAGGACACTAGAATGAAAATTTTAAAGCCTCCTGTTAGTGCTTCATCTACACGGTATAGCCCTGAATTTTCCAATGCGTAGCTCTTTGCAAAAGAGAGATATTGGCAAGGAAAAGCTGTCTTGTACCTTTGCATTTTTCTCCCAAACGAAGGACACTAGAATGAAAATTTTAAAACCTCCTGTTAGTGCTTCATCTACACGGTATAGCCCTGAATTTTCCAATGCGTAGCTCTTTGCAAAAGAGAGATATTGGCAAGGAAAAGCTGTCTTGTACCTTTGCATTTTTCTCCCAAACGAAGGACACTAGAAAGAAAATTTTAAAGCCTCCTGTTAGGCCATCATCTACACGGCATAGCCCTGAATTTTCCAATGCGCAGCTCTTTGCAAAAGAGAGATATTGGCAAGGAAAAGCTGTCTTGTACCTTTGCATTTTTCTCCCAAACGAAGTACACTAGAAAGAAAATTTTAAAGCCTCCTGTTAGGCCATCATCTACACGGCATAGCCCTGAATTTTCTAATGCGCAGCTCTTTGCAAAAGAGAGATATTGGCAAGGAAAAGCTGTCTTGTACCTTTGCATTTTTCTCACAAACGAAGGACACTAGAATGAAAATTTTAAAGCCTCCTGTTAGTGCTTCATCTACACGGTATAGCCCTGAATTTTCCAATGCGTAGCTCTTTGCAAAAGAGAGATATTGGCAAGGAAAAGCTGTCTTGTACCTTTGCATTTTTCTCCCAAACGAAGGACACTAGAAAGAAAATTTTAAAGCCTCCTGTTAGGCCATCATCTACACGGCATAGCCCTGAATTTTCCAATGCGCAGCTCTTTGCAAAAGAGAGATATTGGCAAGGAAAAGCTGTCTTGTACCTTTGTATTTTTCTCCCAAATGAAGGACACTAGAAAGAAAATTGTAAAGCCTTCTGTTAGGCCATCATCTACACGGCATAGCCCTGAATTTTCCAATGCGCAGCTCTTTGCAAAAGAGAGATATTGGCAAGGAAAAGCTGTCTTGTACCATTGGATTTTTCTCCCAAACGAAGGACACTAGAATGAAAATTTTAAAGCCTCCTGTTAGTGCTTCATCTACACGGTATAGCCCTGAATTTTCCAATGCGCAGCTCTTTGCAAAAGAGAGATATTGGCAAGGAAAAGCTGTCTTGTACCTTTGCATTTTTCTCCCAAACGAAGGACACTAGAAAGAAAATGTTAAAGCCTCCTGTTAGGCCATCATCTACACGGCATAGCCCTGAATTTTCCAATGCGCAGCTCTTTGCAAAAGAGAGATATTGGCAAGGAAAAGCTGTCTTGTACCATTGGATTTTTCTCCCAAACGAAGGACACTAGAATGAAAATTTTAAAGCCTCCAGTTAGTGCTTCATCTACACGGTATAGCCCTGAATTTTCCAATGCGTAGCTCTTTGCAAAAGAGAGATATTGGCAAGGAAAAGCTGTCTTGTACCTTTGCATTTTTCTCCCAAACGAAGGACACTAGAAAGAAAATTTTAAAGCCTCCTGTTAGGCCATCATCTACACGGTATAGCCCTGAATTTTCCAATGCGCAGCTCTTTGCAAAAGAGAGATATTGGCAAGGAAAAGCTGTCTTGTATCTTTGCATTTTTCTCCCAAACGAAGGACACTAGAAAGAAAATTTTAAAGCCTCCTGTTAGGCCATCATCTACACGGCATAGCCCTGAATTTTCCAATGCGCAGCTCTTTGCAAAAGAGAGATATTGGCAAGGAAAAGCTGTCTTGTACCTTTGTATTTTTCTCCCAAATGAAGGACACTAGAAAGAAAATTGTAAAGCCTTCTGTTAGGCCATCATCTACACGGCATAGCCCTGAATTTTCCAATGCGCAGCTCTTTGCAAAAGAGAGATATTGGCAAGGAAAAGCTGTCTTGTACCATTGGATTTTTCTCCCAAACGAAGGACACTAGAATGAAAATTTTAAAGCCTCCTGTTAGTGCTTCATCTACACGGTATAGCCCTGAATTTTCCAATGCGCAGCTCTTTGCAAAAGAGAGATATTGGCAAGGAAAAGCTGTCTTGTACCTTTGCATTTTTCTCCCAAACGAAGGACACTAGAAAGAAAATGTTAAAGCCTCCTGTTAGGCCATCATCTACACGGCATAGCCCTGAATTTTCCAATGCGCAGCTCTTTGCAAAAGAGAGATATTGGCAAGGAAAAGCTGTCTTGTACCATTGGATTTTTCTCCCAAACGAAGGACACTAGAATGAAAATTTTAAAGCCTCCAGTTAGTGCTTCATCTACACGGTATAGCCCTGAATTTTCCAATGCGTAGCTCTTTGCAAAAGAGAGATATTGGCAAGGAAAAGCTGTCTTGTACCTTTGCATTTTTCTCCCAAACGAAGGACACTAGAAAGAAAATTTTAAAGCCTCCTGTTAGGCCATCATCTACACGGCATAGCCCTGAATTTTCCAATGCGCAGCTCTTTGCAAAAGAGAGATATTGGCAAGGAAAAGCTGTCTTGTACCTTTGCATTTTTCTCCCAAACGAAGGACACTAGAAAGAAAATTTTAAAGCTTCCTGTTAGGCCATCATCTACACGGCATAGCCCTGAATTTTCCAATGCGCAGCTCTTTGCAAAAGAGAGATATTGGCAAGGAAAAGCTGTCTTGTACCTTTGCATTTTTCTCACAAACGAAGGACACTAGAATGAAAATTTTAAAGCCTCCTGTTAGTGCTTCATCTACACGGTATAGCCCTGAATTTTCCAATGCGTAGCTCTTTGCAAAAGAGAGATATTGGCAAGGAAAAGCTGTCTTGTACCTTTGCATTTTTCTCCCAAACGAAGGACACTAGAAAGAAAATTTTAAAGCCTCCTGTTAGGCCATCATCTACACGGCATAGCCCTGAATTTTCCAATGCGCAGCTCTTTGCAAAAGAGAGATATTGGCAAGGAAAAGCTGTCTTGTACCTTTGCATTTTTCTCCCAAACGAAGGACACTAGAAAGAAAATTTTAAAGCCTCCTGTTAGGCCATCATCTACACGGCATAGCCCTGAATTTTCCAATGCGCAGCTCTTTGCAAAAGAGAGATATTGGCAAGGAAAAGCTGTCTTGTGCCATTGGATTTTTCTCCCAAACGAAGGACACTAGAATGAAAATTTTAAAGCCTCCTGTTAGTGCTTCATCTACACGGTATAGCCCTGAATTTTCCAATGCGCAGCTCTTTGCAAAAGAGAGATATTGGCAAGGAAAAGCTGTCTTGTACCTTTGCATTTTTCTCCCAAACGAAGGACACTAGAAAGAAAATTTTAAAGCCTCCTGTTAGGCCATCATCTACACGGCATAGCCCTGAATTTTCCAATGCGCAGCTCTTTGCAAAAGAGAGATATTGGCAAGGAAAAGCTGTCTTGTACCTTTGCATTTTTCTCCCAAACGAAGGACACTAGAAAGAAAATTTTAAAGCCTCCTGTTAGGCCATCATCTACACGGCATAGCCCTGAATTTTCCAATGCGCAGTTCTTTGCAAAAGAGAGATATTGGCAAGGAAAAGCTGTCTTGTACCATTGGATTTTTCTCCCAAACGAAGGACACTAGAATGAAAATTTTAAAGCCTCCTGTTAGTGCTTCATCTACACGGTATAGCCCTGAATTTTCCAATGCGTAGCTCTTTGCAAAAGAGAGATATTGGCAAGGAAAAGCTGTCTTGTACCTTTGCATTTTTCTCCCAAACGAAGGACACTAGAAAGAAAATGTTAAAGCCTCCTGTTAGGCCATCATCTACACGGCATAGCCCTGAATTTTCCAATGCGCAGCTCTTTGCAAAAGAGAGATATTGGCAAGGAAAAGCTGTCTTGTACCTTTGCATTTTTCTCCCAAACGAAGGACACTAGAATGAAAATTTTAAAGCCTCCTGTTAGTGCTTCATCTACACGGTATAGCCCTGAATTTTCCAAGGCGTAGCTCATTGCAAAAGAGAGATATTGGCAAGGAAAAGCTGTCTTGTACCTTTGCATTTTTCTCCCAAACGAAGGACACTAGAAAGAAAATTTTAAAGCCTCCTGTTAGGCCATCATCTACACGGCATAGCCCTGAATTTTCCAATGCGCAGCTCTTTGCAAAAGAGAGATATTGGCAAGGAAAAGCTGTCTTGTACCTTTGCATTTTTCTCCCAAACGAAGGACACTAGAAAGAAAATTTTAAAGCCTCCTGTTAGGCCATCATCTACACGGCATAGCCCTGAATTTTCCAATGCGCAGCTCTTTGCAAAAGAGAGATATTGGCAAGGAAAAGCTGTCTTGTACCATTGGATTTTTCTCCCAAACGAAGGACACTAGAATGAAAATTTTAAAGCCTCCTGTTAGTGCTTCATCTACACGGTATAGCCCTGAATTTTCCAATGCGTAGCTCTTTGCAAAAGAGAGATATTGGCAAGGAAAAGCTGTCTTGTACCTTTGCATTTTTCTCCCAAACGAAGGACACTAGAAAGAAAATTTTAAAGCCTCCTGTTAGGCCATCATCTACACGGCATAGCCCTGAATTTTCCAATGCGCAGCTCTTTGCAAAAGAGAGATATTGGCAAGGAAAAACTGTCTTGTACCTTTGCATTTTTCTCCCAAACGAAGGACACTAGAAAGAAAATTTTAAAGCCTCCTGTTAGGCCATCATCTACACGGCATAGCCCTGAATTTTCCAATGCGCAGCTCTTTGCAAAAGAGAGATATTGGCAAGGAAAAGCAGTCTTGTACCTTTGCATTTTTCTCCCAAACGAAGGACACTAGAAAGAAAATTTTAAAGCTTCCTGTTAGGCCATCATCTACACGGCATAGCCCTGAATTTTCCAATGCGCAGCTCTTTGCAAAAGAGAGATATTGGCAAGGAAAAGCTGTCTTGTACCTTTGCATTTTTCTCACAAACGAAGGACACTAGAATGAAAATTTTAAAGCCTCCTGTTAGTGCTTCATCTACACGGTATAGCCCTGAATTTTCCAATGCGTAGCTCTTTGCAAAAGAGAGATATTGGCAAGGAAAAGCTGTCTTGTACCTTTGCATTTTTCTCCCAAACGAAGGACACTAGAAAGAAAATTTTAAAGCCTCCTGTTAGGCCATCATCTACACGGCATAGCCCTGAATTTTCCAATGCGCAGCTCTTTGCAAAAGAGAGATATTGGCAAGGAAAAGCTGTCTTGTACCTTTGCATTTTTCTCCCAAACGAAGGACACTAGAAAGAAAATTTTAAAGCCTCCTGTTAGGCCATCATCTACACGGCATAGCCCTGAATTTTCCAATGCGCAGCTCTTTGCAAAAGAGAGATATTGGCAAGGAAAAGCTGTCTTGTGCCATTGGATTTTTCTCCCAAACGAAGGACACTAGAATGAAAATTTTAAAGCCTCCTGTTAGTGCTTCATCTACACGGTATAGCCCTGAATTTTCCAATGCGCAGCTCTTTGCAAAAGAGAGATATTGGCAAGGAAAAGCTGTCTTGTACCTTTGCATTTTTCTCCCAAACGAAGGACACTAGAAAGAAAATTTTAAAGCCTTCTGTTAGGCCATCATCTACACGGCATAGCCCTGAATTTTCCAATGCGCAGCTCTTTGCAAAAGAGAGATATTGGCAAGGAAAAGCTGTCTTGTGCCATTGGATTTTTCTCCCAAACGAAGGACACTAGAATGAAAATTTTAAAGCCTCCTGTTAGTGCTTCATCTACACGGTATAGCCCTGAATTTTCCAATGCGCAGCTCTTTGCAAAAGAGAGATATTGGCAAGGAAAAGCTGTCTTGTACCTTTGCATTTTTCTCCCAAACGAAGGACACTAGAAAGAAAATTTTAAAGCCTCCTGTTAGGCCATCATCTACACGGCATAGCCCTGAATTTTCCAATGCGCAGCTCTTTGCAAAAGAGAGATATTGGCAAGGAAAAGCTGTCTTGTACCTTTGCATTTTTCTCCCAAACGAAGGACACTAGAAAGAAAAATTTAAAGCCTCCTGTTAGGCCATCATCTACAAGGCATAGCCCTGAATTTTCCAATGCGCAGCTCTTTGCAAAAGAGAGATATTGGCAAGGAAAAGCTGTCTTGTACCTTTGCATTTTTCTCCCAAATGAAGGACACTAGAAAGAAAATTTTAAAGCCTCCTGTTAGGCCATCATCTACACGGCATAGCCCTGAATTTTCCAATGCGCAGCTCTTTGCAAAAGAGAGATATTGGCAAGGAAAAGCTGTCTTGTACCATTGGATTTTTCTCCCAAACGAAGGACACTAGAATGAAAGTTTTAAAGCCTCCTGTTAGTGCTTCATCTACACGGTATAGCCCTGAATTTTCCAATGCGTAGCTCTTTGCAAAAGAGAGATATTGGCAAGGAAAAGCTGTCTTGTACCTTTGCATTTTTCTCCCAAACGAAGGACACTAGAAAGAAAATTTTAAAGCCTCTTGTTAGGCCATCATCTACACGGCATAGCCCTGAATTTTCCAATGCGCAGCTCTTTGCAAAAGAGAGATATTGGCAAGGAAAAGCTGTCTTGTACCTTTGCATTTTTCTCCCAAACGAAGGACACTAGAAAGAAAATTTTAAAGCCTCCTGTTAGGCCATCATCTACACGGCATAGCCCTGAATTTTCCAATGCGCAGCTCTTTGCAAAAGAGAGATATTGGCAAGGAAAAGCTGTCTTGTACCATTGGATTTTTCTCCCAAACGAAGGACACTAGAATGAAAATTTTAAAGCCTCCTGTTAGTGCTTCATCTACACGGTATAGCCCTGAATTTTCCAATGCGTAGCTCTTTGCAAAAGAGAGATATTGGCAAGGAAAAGCTGTCTTGTACCTTTGCATTTTTCTCCCAAACGAAGGACACTACAAAGAAAATTTTAAAGCCTCCTGTTAGGCCATCATCTACACGGCATAGCCCTGAATTTTCCAATGCGCAGCTCTTTGCAAAAGAGAGATATTGGCAAGGAAAAGCTGTCTTGTACCTTTGCATTTTTCTCCCAAACGAAGGACACTAGAAAGAAAATTTTAAAGCCTCCTGTTAGGCCATCATCTACACGGCATAGCCCTGAATTTTCCAATGCGCAGCTCTTTGCAAAAGAGAGATATTGGCAAGGAAAAGCTGTCTTGTACCTTTGCATTTTTCTCCCAAACGAAGCACACTAGAATGAAAATTTTAAAGCCTCCTGTTAGTGCTTCATCTACACGGTATAGCCCTGAATTTTCCAATGCGTAGCTCTTTGCAAAAGAGAGATATTGGCAAGGAAAAGCTGTCTTGTACCTTTGCATTTTTCTCCCAAACGAAGGACACTAGAAATAAAATTTTAAAGCCTCCTGTTAGGTTATCATCTACACGGCATAGCCCTGAATTTTCCAATGCGCAGCTCTTTGCAAAAGAGAGATATTGGCAAGGAAAAGCTGTCTTGTACCTTTGCATTTTTCTCCCAAACGAAGGACACTAGAAAGAAAATTTTAAAGCCTCCTGTTAGGCCATCATCTACACGGCATAGCCCTGAATTTTCCAATGCGCAGCTCTTTGTAAAAGAGAGATATTGGCAAGGAAAAACTGTCTTGTACCTTTGCATTTTTCTCCCAAACGAAGGACACTAGAATGAAAATTTTAAAGCCTCCTGTTAGGTTATCATCTACACGGCATAGCCCTGAATTTTCCAATGCGCAGCTCTTTGCAAAAGAGAGATATTGGCAAGGAAAAGCTGTCTTGTACCTTTGCATTTTTCTCCCAAACGAAGGACACTAGAAAGAAAATTTTAAAGCCTCCTGTTAGGCCATCATCTACACGGCATAGCCCTGAATTTTCCAATGCGCAGCTCTTTGCAAAAGAGAGATATTGGCAAGGAAAAGCTGTCTTGTACCTTTGCATTTTTCTCCCAAACGAAGCACACTAGAATGAAAATTTTAAAGCCTCCTGTTAGTGCTTCATCTACACGGTATAGCCCTGAATTTTCCAATGCGTAGCTCTTTGCAAAAGAGAGATATTGGCAAGGAAAAGCTGTCTTGTACCTTTGCATTTTTCTCCCAAACGAAGGACACTAGAAATAAAATTTTAAAGCCTCCTGTTAGGTTATCATCTACACGGCATAGCCCTGAATTTTCCAATGCGCAGCTCTTTGCAAAAGAGAGATATTGGCAAGGAAAAGCTGTCTTGTACCTTTGCATTTTTCTCCCAAACGAAGGACACTAGAAAGAAAATTTTAAAGCCTCCTGTTAGGCCATCATCTACACGGCATAGCCCTGAATTTTCCAATGCGCAGCTCTTTGTAAAAGAGAGATATTGGCAAGGAAAAACTGTCTTGTACCTTTGCATTTTTCTCCCAAACGAAGGACACTAGAATGAAAATTTTAAAGCCTTCTGTTAGGCCATCATCTACACGGCATAGCCCTGAATTTTCCAATGCGCAGCTCTTTGCAAAAGAGAGATATTGGCAAGGAAATGCTGTCTTGTTCCTTTGCATTTTTCTCCCAAACGAAGGACACTAGAAAGAAAATTTTAAAGCCTCCTGTTAGGCCATCATCTACACGGCATAGCCCTGAATTTTCCAATGCGCAGCTCTTTGCAAAAGAGAGATATTGGCAAGGAAAAGCTGTCTTGTACCTTTGCATTTTTCTCCCAAACGAAGGACACTAGAAAGAAAATTTTAAAGCCTCCTGTTAGGCCATCATCTACACGGCATAGCCCTGAATGTTCCAATGCGCAGCTCTTTGCAAAAGAGAGATATTGGCAAGGAAAAGCTGTCTTGTACCTTTGCATTTTTCTCCCAAACGAAGGACACTAGAATGAAAATTTTAAAGCCTCCTGTTAGGCCATCATCTACACGGCATAGCCCTGAATTTTCCAAGGCGCAGCTCTTTGCAAAAGAGAGATATTGGCAAGGAAATGCTGTCTTGTACCTTTGCATTTTTCTCCCAAACGAAGGACACTAGAAAGAAAATTTTAAAGCCTCCTGTTAGGCCATCATCTACACGGCATAGCCCTGAATTTTCCAATGCACAGCTCTTTGCAAAAGAGAGATATTGGCAAGGAAAAGCTGTCTTGTACCATTGGATTTTTCTCCCAAACGAAGGATACTAGAATGAAAATTTTAAAACCTCCTGTTAGTGCTTCATCTACACGGTATAGCCCTGAATTTTCCAATGCGTAGCTCTTTGCAAAAGAGAGATATTGGCAAGGAAAAGCTGTCTTGTACCTTTGCATTTTTCTCCCAAACGAAGGACACTAGAAAGAAAATTTTAAAGCCTCCTGTTAGGCCATCATCTACACGGCATAGCCCTGAATTTTCCAATGCGCAGCTCTTTGCAAAAGAGAGATATTGGCAAGGAAAAGCTGTCTTGTACCTTTGCATTTTTCTCACAAACGAAGGACACTAGAATGAAAATTTTAAAGCCTCCTGTTAGTGCTTCATCTACACGGTATAGCCCTGAATTTTCCAATGCGTAGCTCTTTGCAAAAGAGAGATATTGGCAAGGAAAAGCTGTCTTGTACCTTTGCATTTTTCTCCCAAACGAAGGACACTAGAAAGAAAATTTTAAAGCCTCCTGTTAGGCCATCATCTACACGGCATAGCCCTGAATTTTCCAATGCGCAGCTCTTTGCAAAAGAGAGATATTGGCAAGGAAAAGCTGTCTTGTACCTTTGCATTTTTCTCCCAAACGAAGGACACTAGAAAGAAAATTTTAAAGCCTCCTGTTAGGCCATCATCTACACGGCATAGCCCTGAATTTTCCAATGCGCAGCTCTTTGCAAAAGAGAGATATTGGCAAGGAAAAGCTGTCTTGTACCTTTGCATTTTTCTCCCAAATGAAGGACACTAGAAAGAAAATTGTAAAGCCTTCTGTTAGGCCATCATCTACACGGCATAGCCCTGAATTTTCCAATGCGCAGCTCTTTGCAAAAGAGAGATATTGGCAAGGAAAAGCTGTCTTGTACCATTGGATTTTTCTCCCAAACGAAGGACACTAGAATGAAAATTTTAAAGCCTCCTGTTAGTGCTTCATCTACACGGTATAGCCCTGAATTTTCCAATGCGCAGCTCTTTGCAAAAGAGAGATATTGGCAAGGAAAAGCTGTCTTGTACCTTTGCATTTTTCTCCCAAACGAAGGACACTAGAAAGAAAATTTTAAAGCCTCCTGTTAGGCCATCATCTACACGGCATAGCCCTGAATTTTCCAATGCGCAGCTCTTTGCAAAAGAGAGATATTGGCAAGGAAAAGCTGTCTTGTACCTTTGCATTTTTCTCCCAAACGAAGGACACTAGAAAGAAAATGTTAAAGCCTCCTGTTAGGCCATCATCTACACGGCATAGCCCTGAATTTTCCAATGCGCAGCTCTTTGCAAAAGAGAGATATTGGCAAGGAAAAGCTGTCTTGTACCATTGGATTTTTCTCCCAAACGAAGGACACTAGAATGAAAATTTTAAAGCCTCCTGTTAGTGCTTCATCTACACGGTATAGCCCTTAATTTTCCAATGCGTAGCTCTTTGCAAAAGAGAGATATTGGCAAGGAAAAGCTGTCTTGTACCTTTGCATTTTTCTCCCAAACGAAGGACACTAGAAAGAAAATTTTAAAGCCTCCTGTTAGGCCATCATCTACACGGTATAGCCCTGAATTTTCCAATGCGCAGCTCTTTGCAAAAGAGAGATATTGGCAAGGAAAAGCTGTCTTGTATCTTTGCATTTTTCTCCCAAACGAAGGACACTAGAAAGAAAATTTTAAAGCCTCCTGTTAGGCCATCATCTACACGGCATAGCCCTGAATTTTCCAATGCGCAGCTCTTTGCAAAAGAGAGATATTGGCAAGGAAAAGCTGTCTTGTACCTTTGCATTTTTCTCCCAAATGAAGGACACTAGAAAGAAAATTTTAATGCCTTCTGTTAGGCCATCATCTACACGGCATAGCCCTGAATTTTTCAATGCGCAGCTCTTTGCAAAAGAGAGATATTGGCAAGGAAAAGCTGTCTTGTACCATTGGATTTTTCTCCCAAACGAAGGACACTAGAATGAAAATTTTAAAGCCTCCTGTTAGTGCTTCATCTACACGGTATAGCCCTGAATTTTCCAATGCGCAGCTCTTTGCAAAAGAGAGATATTGGCAAGGAAAAGCTGTCTTGTACCTTTGCATTTTTCTCCCAAACGAAGGACACTAGAAAGAAAATTTTAAAGCCTCCTGTTAGGCCATCATCTACACGGCATAGCCCTGAATTTTCCAATGCGCAGCTCTTTGCAAAAGAGAGATATTGGCAAGGAAAAGCTGTCTTGTACCTTTGCATTTTTCTCCCAAACGAAGGACACTAGAAAGAAAATTTTAAAGCCTCCTGTTAGGCCATCATCTACACGGCATAGCCCTGAATTTTCCAATGCGCAGCTCTTTGCAAAAGAGAGATATTGGCAAGGAAAAGCTGTCTTGTACCATTGGATTTTTCTCCCAAACGAAGGACACTAGAATGAAAATTTTAAAGCCTCCTGTTAGTGCTTCATCTACACGGTATAGCCCTGAATTTTCCAATGCGTAGCTCTTTGCAAAAGAGAGATATTTGCAAGGAAAAGCTGTCTTGTACCTTTGCATTTTTCTCCCAAACGAAGGACACTAGAAAGAAAATTTTAAAGCCTCCTGTTAGGCCATCATCTACACGGCATAGCCCTGAATTTTCCAATGCGCAGCTCTTTGCAAAAGAGAGATATTGGCAAGGAAAAACTGTCTTGTACCTTTGCATTTTTCTCCCAAACGAAGGACACTAGAAAGAAAATTTTAAAGCCTCCTGTTAGGCCATCATCTACACGGCATAGCCCTGAATTTTCCAATGCGCAGCTCTTTGCAAAAGAGAGATATTGGCAAGGAAAAGCTGTCTTGTACCTTTGCATTTTTCTCCCAAACGAAGGACACTAGAAAGAAAATTTTAAAGCTTCCTGTTAGGCCATCATCTACACGGCATAGCCCTGAATTTTCCAATGCGCAGCTCTTTGCAAAAGAGAGATATTGGCAAGGAAAAGCTGTCTTGTACCTTTGCATTTTTCTCACAAACGAAGGACACTAGAATGAAAATTTTAAAGCCTCCTGTTAGTGCTTCATCTACACGGTATAGCCCTGAATTTTCCAATGCGTAGCTCTTTTCAAAAGAGAGATATTGGCAAGGAAAAGCTGTCTTGTACCTTTGCATTTTTCTCCCAAACGAAGGACACTAGAAAGAAAATTTTAAAGCCTCCTGTTAGGCCATCATCTACACGGCATAGCCCTGAATTTTCCAATGCGCAGCTCTTTGCAAAAGAGAGATATTGGCAAGGAAAAGCTGTCTTGTACCTTTGCATTTTTCTCCCAAACGAAGGACACTAGAAAGAAAATTTTAAAGCCTCCTGTTAGGCCATCATCTACACGGCATAGCCCTGAATTTTCCAATGCGCAGCTCTTTGCAAAAGAGAGATATTGGCAAGGAAAAGCTGTCTTGTGCCATTGGATTTTTCTCCCAAACGAAGGACACTAGAATGAAAATTTTAAAGCCTCTTGTTAGTGCTTCATCTACACGGTATAGCCCTGAATTTTCCAATGCGCAGCTCTTTGCAAAAGAGAGATATTGGCAAGGAAAAGCTGTCTTGTACCTTTGCATTTTTCTCCCAAACGAAGGACACTAGAAAGAAAATTTTAAAGCCTTCTGTTAGGCCATCATCTACACGGCATAGCCCTGAATTTTCCAATGCGCAGCTCTTTGCAAAAGAGAGATATTGGCAAGGAAAAGCTGTCTTGTGCCATTGGATTTTTCTCCCAAACGAAGGACACTAGAATGAAAATTTTAAAGCCTCCTGTTAGTGCTTCATCTACACGGTATAGCCCTGAATTTTCCAATGCGCAGCTCTTTGCAAAAGAGAGATATTGGCAAGGAAAAGCTGTCTTGTACCTTTGCATTTTTCTCCCAAACGAAGGACACTAGAAAGAAAATTTTAAAGCCTCCTGTTAGGCCATCATCTACACGGCATAGCCCTGAATTTTCCAATGCGCAGCTCTTTGCAAAAGAGAGATATTGGCAAGGAAAAGCTGTCTTGTACCTTTGCATTTTTCTCCCAAACGAAGGACACTAGAAAGAAAATTTTAAAGCCTCCTGTTAGGCCATCATCTACACGGCATAGCCCTGAATTTTCCAATGCGCAGCTCTTTGCAAAAGAGAGATATTGGCAAGGAAAAGCTGTCTTGTACCATTGGATTTTTCTCCCAAACGAAGGACACTAGAATGAAAATTTTAAAGCCTCCTGTTAGTGCTTCATCTACACGGTATAGCCCTGAATTTTCCAATGCGTAGCTCTTTGCAAAAGAGAGATATTGGCAAGGAAAAGCTGTCTTGTACCTTTGCATTTTTCTCCCAAACGAAGGACACTAGAAAGAAAATGTTAAAGCCTCCTGTTAGGCCATCATCTACACGGCATAGCCCTGAATTTTCCAATGCGCAGCTCTTTGCAAAAGAGAGATATTGGCAAGGAAAAGCTGTCTTGTACCTTTGCATTTTTCTCCCAAACGAAGGACACTAGAAAGAAAATTTTAAAGCCTCCTGTTAGGCCATCATCTACACGGCATAGCCCTGAATTTTCCAATGCGCAGCTCTTTGCAAAAGAGAGATATTGGCAAGGAAAAGCTGTCTTGTACCTTTGCATTTTTCTCCCAAACGAAGGACACTAGAATGAAAATTTTAAAGCCTCCTGTTAGTGCTTCATCTACACGGTATAGCCCTGAATTTTCCAATGCGTAGCTCATTGCAAAAGAGAGATATTGGCAAGGAAAAGCTGTCTTGTACCTTTGCATTTTTCTCCCAAACGAAGGACACTAGAAAGAAAATTTTAAAGCCTCCTGTTAGGCCATCATCTACACGGCATAGCCCTGAATTTTCCAATGCACAGCTCTTTGCAAAAGAGAGATATTGGCAAGGAAAAGCTGTCTTGTACCATTGGATTTTTCTCCCAAACGAAGGATACTAGAATGAAAATTTTAAAACCTCCTGTTAGTGCTTCATCTACACGGTATAGCCCTGAATTTTCCAATGCGTAGCTCTTTGCAAAAGAGAGATATTGGCAAGGAAAAGCTGTCTTGTACCTTTGCATTTTTCTCCCAAACGAAGGACACTAGAAAGAAAATTTTAAAGCCTCCTGTTAGGCCATCATCTACACGGCATAGCCCTGAATTTTCCAATGCGCAGCTCTTTGCAAAAGAGAGATATTGGCAAGGAAAAGCTGTCTTGTACCTTTGCATTTTTCTCACAAACGAAGGACACTAGAATGAAAATTTTAAAGCCTCCTGTTAGTGCTTCATCTACACGGTATAGCCCTGAATTTTCCAATGCGTAGCTCTTTGCAAAAGAGAGATATTGGCAAGGAAAAGCTGTCTTGTACCTTTGCATTTTTCTCCCAAACGAAGGACACTAGAAAGAAAATTTTAAAGCCTCCTGTTAGGCCATCATCTACACGGCATAGCCCTGAATTTTCCAATGCGCAGCTCTTTGCAAAAGAGAGATATTGGCAAGGAAAAGCTGTCTTGTACCTTTGCATTTTTCTCCCAAACGAAGGACACTAGAAAGAAAATTTTAAAGCCTCCTGTTAGGCCATCATCTACACGGCATAGCCCTGAATTTTCCAATGCGCAGCTCTTTGCAAAAGAGAGATATTGGCAAGGAAAAGCTGTCTTGTACCTTTGCATTTTTCTCCCAAATGAAGGACACTAGAAAGAAAATTGTAAAGCCTTCTGTTAGGCCATCATCTACACGGCATAGCCCTGAATTTTCCAATGCGCAGCTCTTTGCAAAAGAGAGATATTGGCAAGGAAAAGCTGTCTTGTACCATTGGATTTTTCTCCCAAACGAAGGACACTAGAATGAAAATTTTAAAGCCTCCTGTTAGTGCTTCATCTACACGGTATAGCCCTGAATTTTCCAATGCGCAGCTCTTTGCAAAAGAGAGATATTGGCAAGGAAAAGCTGTCTTGTACCTTTGCATTTTTCTCCCAAACGAAGGACACTAGAAAGAAAATTTTAAAGCCTCCTGTTAGGCCATCATCTACACGGCATAGCCCTGAATTTTCCAATGCGCAGCTCTTTGCAAAAGAGAGATATTGGCAAGGAAAAGCTGTCTTGTACCTTTGCATTTTTCTCCCAAACGAAGGACACTAGAAAGAAAATGTTAAAGCCTCCTGTTAGGCCATCATCTACACGGCATAGCCCTGAATTTTCCAATGCGCAGCTCTTTGCAAAAGAGAGATATTGGCAAGGAAAAGCTGTCTTGTACCATTGGATTTTTCTCCCAAACGAAGGACACTAGAATGAAAATTTTAAAGCCTCCTGTTAGTGCTTCATCTACACGGTATAGCCCTTAATTTTCCAATGCGTAGCTCTTTGCAAAAGAGAGATATTGGCAAGGAAAAGCTGTCTTGTACCTTTGCATTTTTCTCCCAAACGAAGGACACTAGAAAGAAAATTTTAAAGCCTCCTGTTAGGCCATCATCTACACGGTATAGCCCTGAATTTTCCAATGCGCAGCTCTTTGCAAAAGAGAGATATTGGCAAGGAAAAGCTGTCTTGTATCTTTGCATTTTTCTCCCAAACGAAGGACACTAGAAAGAAAATTTTAAAGCCTCCTGTTAGGCCATCATCTACACGGCATAGCCCTGAATTTTCCAATGCGCAGCTCTTTGCAAAAGAGAGATATTGGCAAGGAAAAGCTGTCTTGTACCTTTGCATTTTTCTCCCAAATGAAGGACACTAGAAAGAAAATTTTAATGCCTTCTGTTAGGCCATCATCTACACGGCATAGCCCTGAATTTTCCAATGCGCAGCTCTTTGCAAAAGAGAGATATTGGCAAGGAAAAGCTGTCTTGTACCATTGGATTTTTCTCCCAAACGAAGGACACTAGAATGAAAATTTTAAAGCCTCCTGTTAGTGCTTCATCTACACGGTATAGCCCTGAATTTTCCAATGCGCAGCTCTTTGCAAAAGAGAGATATTGGCAAGGAAAAGCTGTCTTGTACCTTTGCATTTTTCTCCCAAACGAAGGACACTAGAAAGAAAATTTTAAAGCCTCCTGTTAGGCCATCATCTACACGGCATAGCCCTGAATTTTCCAATGCGCAGCTCTTTGCAAAAGAGAGATATTGGCAAGGAAAAGCTGTCTTGTACCTTTGCATTTTTCTCCCAAACGAAGGACACTAGAAAGAAAATTTTAAAGCCTCCTGTTAGGCCATCATCTACACGGCATAGCCCTGAATTTTCCAATGCGCAGCTCTTTGCAAAAGAGAGATATTGGCAAGGAAAAGCTGTCTTGTACCATTGGATTTTTCTCCCAAACGAAGGACACTAGAATGAAAATTTTAAAGCCTCCTGTTAGTGCTTCATCTACACGGTATAGCCCTGAATTTTCCAATGCGTAGCTCTTTGCAAAAGAGAGATATTGGCAAGGAAAAGCTGTCTTGTACCTTTGCATTTTTCTCCCAAACGAAGGACACTAGAAAGAAAATTTTAAAGCCTCCTGTTAGGCCATCATCTACACGGCATAGCCCTGAATTTTCCAATGCGCAGCTCTTTGCAAAAGAGAGATATTGACAAGGAAAAACTGTCTTGTACCTTTGCATTTTTCTCCCAAACGAAGGACACTAGAAAGAAAATTTTAAAGCCTCCTGTTAGGCCATCATCTACACGGCATAGCCCTGAATTTTCCAATGCGCAGCTCTTTGCAAAAGAGAGATATTGGCAAGGAAAAGCTGTCTTGTACCTTTGCATTTTTCTCCCAAACGAAGGACACTAGAAAGAAAATTTTAAAGCTTCCTGTTAGGCCATCATCTACACGGCATAGCCCTGAATTTTCCAATGCGCAGCTCTTTGCAAAAGAGAGATATTGGCAAGGAAAAGCTGTCTTGTACCTTTGCATTTTTCTCACAAACGATGGACACTAGAATGAAAATTTTAAAGCCTCCTGTTAGTGCTTTATCTACACGGTATAGCCCTGAATTTTCCAATGCGTAGCTCTTTTCAAAAGAGAGATATTGGCAAGGAAAAGCTGTCTTGTACCTTTGCATTTTTCTCCCAAACGAAGGACACTAGAAAGAAAATTTTAAAGCCTCCTGTTAGGCCATCATCTACACGGCATAGCCCTGAATTTTCCAATGCGCAGCTCTTTGCAAAAGAGAGATATTGGCAAGGAAAAGCTGTCTTGTACCTTTGCATTTTTCTCCCAAACGAAGGACACTAGAAAGAAAATTTTAAAGCCTCCTGTTAGGCCATCATCTACACGGCATAGCCCTGAATTTTCCAATGCGCAGCTCTTTGCAAAAGAGAGATATTGGCAAGGAAAAGCTGTCTTGTGCCATTGGATTTTTCTCCCAAACGAAGGACACTAGAATGAAAATTTTAAAGCCTCTTGTTAGTGCTTCATCTACACGGTATAGCCCTGAATTTTCCAATGCGCAGCTCTTTGCAAAAGAGAGATATTGGCAAGGAAAAGCTGTCTTGTACCTTTGCATTTTTCTCCCAAACGAAGGACACTAGAAAGAAAATTTTAAAGCCTTCTGTTAGGCCATCATCTACACGGCATAGCCCTGAATTTTCCAATGCGCAGCTCTTTGCAAAAGAGAGATATTGGCAAGGAAAAGCTGTCTTGTGCCATTGGATTTTTCTCCCAAACGAAGGACACTAGAATGAAAATTTTAAAGCCTCCTGTTAGTGCTTCATCTACACGGTATAGCCCTGAATTTTCCAATGCGCAGCTCTTTGCAAAAGAGAGATATTGGCAAGGAAAAGCTGTCTTGTACCTTTGCATTTTTCTCCCAAACGAAGGACACTAGAAAGAAAATTTTAAAGCCTCCTGTTAGGCCATCATCTACACGGCATAGCCCTGAATTTTCCAATGCGCAGCTCTTTGCAAAAGAGAGATATTGGCAAGGAAAAGCTGTCTTGTACCTTTGCATTTTTCTCCCAAACGAAGGACACTAGAAAGAAAATTTTAAAGCCTCCTGTTAGGCCATCAACTACACGGCATAGCCCTGAATTTTCCAATGCGCAGCTCTTTGCAAAAGAGAGATATTGGCAAGGAAAAGCTGTCTTGTACCATTGGATTTTTCTCCCAAACGAAGGACACTAGAATGAAAATTTTAAAGCCTCCTGTTAGTGCTTCATCTACACGGTATAGCCCTGAATTTTCCAATGCGTAGCTCTTTGCAAAAGAGAGATATTGGCAAGGAAAAGCTGTCTTGTACCTTTGCATTTTTCTCCCAAACGAAGGACACTAGAAAGAAAATGTTAAAGCCTCCTGTTAGGCCATCATCTACACGGCATAGCCCTGAATTTTCCAATGCGCAGCTCTTTGCAAAAGAGAGATATTGGCAAGGAAAAGCTGTCTTGTACCTTTGCATTTTTCTCCCAAACGAAGGACACTAGAAAGAAAATTTTAAAGCCTCCTGTTAGGCCATCATCTACACGGCATAGCCCTGAATTTTCCAATGCGCAGCTCTTTGCAAAAGAGAGATATTGGCAAGGAAAAGCTGTCTTGTACCTTTGCATTTTTCTCCCAAACGAAGGACACTAGAATGAAAATTTTAAAGCCTCCTGTTAGTGCTTCATCTACACGGTATAGCCCTGAATTTTCCAATGCGTAGCTCATTGCAAAAGAGAGATATTGGCAAGGAAAAGCTGTCTTGTACCTTTGCATTTTTCTCCCAAACGAAGGACACTAGAAAGAAAATTTTAAAGCCTCCTGTTAGGCCATCATCTACACGGCATAGCCCTGAATTTTCCAATGCGCAGCTCTTTGCAAAAGAGAGATATTGGCAAGGAAAAGCTGTCTTGTACCTTTGCATTTTTCTCCCAAACGAAGGACACTAGAAAGAAAATTTTAAAGCCTCCTGTTAGGCCATCATCTACACGGCATAGCCCTGAATTTTCCAATGCGCAGCTCTTTGCAAAAGAGAGATATTGGCAAGGAAAAGCTGTCTTGTACCTTTGCATTTTTCTCCCAAACGAAGGACACTACAAAGAAAATTTTAAAGCCTCCTGTTAGGCCATCATCTACACGGCATAGCCCTGAATTTTCCAATGCGCAGCTTTGTGCAAAAGAGAGATATTGGCAAGGAAAAGCTGTCTTGTACCAATGGATTTTTCTCCCAAATGAAGGACACTAGAATGAAAATTTTAAAGCCTCCTGTTAGTGCTTCATCTACACGGTATAGCCCTGGATTTTCCAATGCGTAGCTCTTTGCAAAAGAGAGATATTGGCAAGGAAAAGCTGTCTTGTACCTGTGCATTTTTCTCCCAAACGAAGGACACTAGTAATAAAATTTGAAAGCCTCCTGTTAGGCCATCATCTACACGGCATAGCCCTGAATTTTTCAATGCGCAGCTCTTTGCAAAAGAGAGATATTGGCAAGGAAAAGCTGTCTTGTACCTTTGCATTTTTCTCCCAAACGAAGGACACTAGAAAGAAAATTTTAAAGCCTCCTGTTAGGCCATCATCTACACGGCATAGCCCTGAATTTTCCAATGCGCAGCTCTTTGCAAAAGAGAGATATTGGCAAGGAAAAGCTGTCTTGTACCTTTGCATTTTTCTCCCAAAGGAAGGACACTACAAAGAAAATTTTAAAGCCTCCTGTTAGGCCATCATCTACACGGCATAGCCCTGAATTTTCCAATGCGCAGCTTTGTGCAAAAGAGATATTGGCAAGGAAAAGCTGTCTTGTACCAATGGATTTTTCTCCCAAATGAAGGACACTAGAATGAAAATTTTAAAGCCTCCTGTTAGTGCTTCATCTACACGGTATAGCCCTGAATTTTCCAATGCGTAGCTCTTTGCAAAAGAGAGATATTGGCAAGGAAAAGCTGTCTTGTACCTTTGCATTTTTCTCCCAAACGAAGGACACTAGTAATAAAATTTTAAAGCCTCCTGTTAGGCCATCATCTACACGGCATAGCCCTGAATTTTCCAATGCGCAGCTCTTTGCAAAAGAGAGATATTGGCAAGGAAAAGCTGTCTTGTACCTTTGCATTTTTCTCCCAAACGAAGGAAACTAGAAAGAAAATTTTAAAGCCTCCTGTTAGGCCATCATCTACACGGCATAGCCCTGAATTTTCCAATGTGCAGCTCTTTGCAAAAGAGAGATATTGGCAAGGAAAAGCTGTATTGTACCTTTGCATTTTCTCCCAAACGAAGGACACTAGAAATAAAATTGTAAAGCCTCCTGTTAGGCCATCATCTACACGGCATAGCCCTGAATTTTCCAATGCGCAGCTCTTAGCAAAAGAGAGATATTGGCAAGGAAAAGCTGTCTTGTACCTTTGCATTTTCTCCCAAACGAAGGACACTAGAAAGAAAATTTTAAAACCTCCTGTTAGGCCATCATCTACACGGCATAGCCCTGAATTTTCCAATGCGCAGCTCTTTGCAAAAGAGAGATATTGGCAAGGAAAAGCTGTCTTGTACCTTTGCATTTTTCTCCCAAACGAAGGACACTAGAAAGAAAATTTTAAAGCCTCCTGTTAGGCCATCATCTACACGGCATAGCCCTGAATTTTCCAATGCGCAGCTCTTTGCAAAAGAGAGATATTGGCAAGGAAAAGCTGTCTTGTACCATTGGATTTTTCTCCCAAACGAAGGACACTAGAATGAAAATTTTAAAGCCTCCTGTTAGTGCTTCATCTACACGGTATAGCCATGAATTTTCCAATGCGTAGCTCTTTGCAAAAGAGAGATATTGGCAAGGAAAAGCTGTCTTGTACCTTTGCATTTTTCTCCCACACGAAGGACACTAGAAAGAAAATTTTAAAGCCTCCTGTTAGGCCATCATCTACACGGCATAGCCCTGAATTTTCCAATGCGCAGCTCTTTGCAAAAGAGAGATATTGGCAAGGAAAAGCTGTCTCGTACCTTTACATTTTTCTCCCAAACGAAGGACACTAGAAAGAAAATTTTAAAGCCTCCAGTTAGGCCATCATCTACACGGCATAGCCCTGAATTTTCCAATGCGCAGCTCTTTGCAAAAGAGAGATATTGGCAAGGAAAAGCTGTCTTGTACCAATGGATTTTTCTCCCAAATGAAGGACACTAGAATGAAAATTTTAAAGCCTCCTGTTAGTGCTTCATCTACACGGTATAGCCCTGAATTTTCCAATGCGTAGCTCTTTGCAAAAGAGAGATATTGGCAAGGAAAAGCTGTCTTGTACCTTTGCATTTTTCTCCCAAACGAAGGACACTAGAAAGAAAATTTTAAAGCCTCCTGTTAGGCCATCATCTACACGGCATAGCCCTGAATTTTCCAATGCGCAGCTCTTTGCAAAAGAGAGATATTGGCAAGGAAAAGCTGTCTTGTACCTTTGCATTTTTCTCCCAAACTAAGGACACTAGAAAGAAAATTTTAAAGCCTCCAGTTAGGCCATCATCTACACGGCATAGCCCTGAATTTTCCAATGCGCAGCTCTTTGCAAAAGAGAGATATTGGCAAGGAAAAGCTGTCTTGTACCTTTGCATTTTTCTCCCAAACGAAGGACACTAGAAAGAAAATTTTAAAGCCTCCTGTTAGGCCATCATCTATACGGCATAGCCCTGAATTTTCCAATGCACAGCTCTTTGCAAAAGAGAGATATTGGCAAGGAAAAGCTGTCTTGTACCTTTACATTTTTCTCCCAAACGAAGGACACTAGAACGAAAATTTTAAAGCCTCCTGTTAGGCCATCATCTACACGGCATAGCCCTGAATTTTCCAATGCGCAGCTCTTTGCAAAAGAGAGATATTGGCAAGGAAAAGCTGTCTTGTACCATTGGATTTTTCTCCCAAACGAAGGACACTAGAATGAAAATTTTAAAACCTCCTGTTAGGCCATCATGTACACGGCATAGCCCTGAATATTCCAATGCGCAGCTCTTTGCAAAAGAGAGATATTGGCAAGGAAAAGCTGTCTTGTACCTTTACATTTTTCTCCCAAACGAAGGACACTAGAACGAAAATTTTAAAGCCTCCTGTTAGGCCATCATCTACACGGCATAGCCCTGAATTTTCCAATGCGCAGCTCTTTGCAAAAGAGAGATATTGGCAAGGAAAAGCTGTCTTGTACCATTGGATTTTTCTCCCAAACGAAGGACATTAGAATGAAAATTTTAAAGCCTCCTGTTAGTGCTTCATCTACACGGTATAGCCATGAATTTTCCAATGCGTAGCTCTTTGCAAAAGAGAGATATTGGCAAGGAAAAGCTGTCTTGTACCTTTGCATTTTTCTCCCAAACGAAGGACACTAGAAAGAAAATTTTAAAGCCTCCTGTTAGGCCATCATCTACACGGCATAGCCCTGAATTTTCCAATGCGCAGCTCTTTGCAAAAGAGAGATATTGGCAAGGAAAAGCTGTCTTGTACCTTTGCATTTTTCTCCCAAACGAAGGACACTAGAAAGAAAATTTTAAAGCCTCCAGTTAGGCCATCATCTACACGGCATAGTCCTGAATTTTCCAATGCGCAGCTCTTTGCAAAAGAGAGATATTGGCAAGGAAAAGCTGTCTTGTACCTTTGCATTTTTCTCCCAAACGAAGGACACTAGAAAGAAAATTTTAAAGCCTCCTGTTAGGCCATCATCTACACGGCATAGCCCTGAATTTTCCAATGCGCAGCTCTTTGCAAAAGAGAGATATTGGCAAGGAAAAGCTGTCTTGTACCTTTGCATTTTTCTCCCAAACGAAGGACACTAGAATGAAAATTTTAAAGCCTCCTGTTAGTGCTTCATCTACACGGTATAGCCCTGAATTTTCCAATGCGTAGCTCATTGCAAAAGAGAGATATTGGCAAGGAAAAGCTGTCTTGTACCTTTGCATTTTTCTCCCAAACGAAGGACACTAGAAAGAAAATTTTAAAGCCTCCTGTTAGGCCATCATCTACACGGCATAGCCCTGAATTTTCCAATGCGCAGCTCTTTGCAAAAGAGAGATATTGGCAAGGAAAAGCTGTCTTGTACCTTTGCATTTTTCTCCCAAACGAAGGACACTAGAAAGAAAATTTTAAAGCCTCCTGTTAGGCCATCATCTACACGGCATAGCCCTGAATTTTCCAATGCGCAGCTCTTTGCAAAAGAGAGATATTGGCAAGGAAAAGCTGTCTTGTACCTTTGCATTTTTCTCCCAAACGAAGGACACTACAAAGAAAATTTTAAAGCCTCCTGTTAGGCCATCATCTACACGGCATAGCCCTGAATTTTCCAATGCGCAGCTTTGTGCAAAAGAGAGATATTGGCAAGGAAAAGCTGTCTTGTACCAATGGATTTTTCTCCCAAATGAAGGACACTAGAATGAAAATTTTAAAGCCTCCTGTTAGTGCTTCATCTACACGGTATAGCCCTGGATTTTCCAATGCGTAGCTCTTTGCAAAAGAGAGATATTGGCAAGGAAAAGCTGTCTTGTACCTGTGCATTTTTCTCCCAAACGAAGGACACTAGTAATAAAATTTGAAAGCCTCCTGTTAGGCCATCATCTACACGGCATAGCCCTGAATTTTTCAATGCGCAGCTCTTTGCAAAAGAGAGATATTGGCAAGGAAAAGCTGTCTTGTACCTTTGCATTTTTCTCCCAAACGAAGGACACTAGAAAGAAAATTTTAAAGCCTCCTGTTAGGCCATCATCTACACGGCATAGCCCTGAATTTTCCAATGCGCAGCTCTTTGCAAAAGAGAGATATTGGCAAGGAAAAGCTGTCTTGTACCTTTGCATTTTTCTCCCAAAGGAAGGACACTACAAAGAAAATTTTAAAGCCTCCTGTTAGGCCATCATCTACACGGCATAGCCCTGAATTTTCCAATGCGCAGCTTTGTGCAAAAGAGATATTGGCAAGGAAAAGCTGTCTTGTACCAATGGATTTTTCTCCCAAATGAAGGACACTAGAATGAAAATTTTAAAGCCTCCTGTTAGTGCTTCATCTACACGGTATAGCCCTGAATTTTCCAATGCGTAGCTCTTTGCAAAAGAGAGATATTGGCAAGGAAAAGCTGTCTTGTACCTTTGCATTTTTCTCCCAAACGAAGGACACTAGTAATAAAATTTTAAAGCCTCCTGTTAGGCCATCATCTACACGGCATAGCCCTGAATTTTCCAATGCGCAGCTCTTTGCAAAAGAGAGATATTGGCAAGGAAAAGCTGTCTTGTACCTTTGCATTTTTCTCCCAAACGAAGGAAACTAGAAAGAAAATTTTAAAGCCTCCTGTTAGGCCATCATCTACACGGCATAGCCCTGAATTTTCCAATGTGCAGCTCTTTGCAAAAGAGAGATATTGGCAAGGAAAAGCTGTATTGTACCTTTGCATTTTCTCCCAAACGAAGGACACTAGAAATAAAATTGTAAAGCCTCCTGTTAGGCCATCATCTACACGGCATAGCCCTGAATTTTCCAATGCGCAGCTCTTAGCAAAAGAGAGATATTGGCAAGGAAAAGCTGTCTTGTACCTTTGCATTTTCTCCCAAACGAAGGACACTAGAAAGAAAATTTTAAAACCTCCTGTTAGGCCATCATCTACACGGCATAGCCCTGAATTTTCCAATGCGCAGCTCTTTGCAAAAGAGAGATATTGGCAAGGAAAAGCTGTCTTGTACCTTTGCATTTTTCTCCCAAACGAAGGACACTAGAAAGAAAATTTTAAAGCCTCCTGTTAGGCCATCATCTACACGGCATAGCCCTGAATTTTCCAATGCGCAGCTCTTTGCAAAAGAGAGATATTGGCAAGGAAAAGCTGTCTTGTACCATTGGATTTTTCTCCCAAACGAAGGACACTAGAATGAAAATTTGAAAGCCTCCTGTTAGTGCTTCATCTACACGGTATAGCCGTGAATTTTCCAATGCGTAGCTCTTTGCAAAAGAGAGATATTGGCAAGGAAAAGCTGTCTTGTACCTTTGCATTTTTCTCCCACACGAAGGACACTAGAAAGAAAATTTTAAAGCCTCCTGTTAGGCCATCATCTACACGGCATAGCCCTGAATTTTCCAATGCGCAGCTCTTTGCAAAAGAGAGATATTGGCAAGGAAAAGCTGTCTCGTACCTTTGCATTTTTCTCCCAAACGAAGGACACTAGAAAGAAAATTTTAAAGCCTCCAGTTAGGCCATCATCTACACGGCATAGCCCTGAATTTTCCAATGCGCAGCTCTTTGCAAAAGAGAGATATTGGCAAGGAAAAGCTGTCTTGTACCAATGGATTTTTCTCCCAAATGAAGGACACTAGAATGAAAATTTTAAAGCCTCCTGTTAGTGCTTCATCTACACGGTATAGCCCTGAATTTTCCAATGCGTAGCTCTTTGCAAAAGAGAGATATTGGCAAGGAAAAGCTGTCTTGTACCTTTGCATTTTTCTCCCAAACGAAGGACACTAGAAAGAAAATTTTAAAGCCTCCTGTTAGGCCATCATCTACACGGCATAGCCCTGAATTTTCCAATGCGCAGCTCTTTGCAAAAGAGAGATATTGGCAAGGAAAAGCTGTCTTGTACCTTTGCATTTTTCTCCCAAACTAAGGACACTAGAAAGAAAATTTTAAAGCCTCCAGTTAGGCCATCATCTACACGGCATAGCCCTGAATTTTCCAATGCGCAGCTCTTTGCAAAAGAGAGATATTGGCAAGGAAAAGCTGTCTTGTACCTTTGCATTTTTCTCCCAAACGAAGGACACTAGAAAGAAAATTTTAAAGCCTCCTGTTAGGCCATCATCTATACGGCATAGCCCTGAATTTTCCAATGCACAGCTCTTTGCAAAAGAGAGATATTGGCAAGGAAAAGCTGTCTTGTACCTTTACATTTTTCTCCCAAACGAAGGACACTAGAACGAAAATTTTAAAGCCTCCTGTTAGGCCATCATCTACACGGCATAGCCCTGAATTTTCCAATGCGCAGCTCTTTGCAAAAGAGAGATATTGGCAAGGAAAAGCTGTCTTGTACCATTGGATTTTTCTCCCAAACGAAGGACACTAGAATGAAAATTTTAAAACCTCCTGTTAGGCCATCATGTACACGGCATAGCCCTGAATTTTCCAATGCGCAGCTCTTTGCAAAAGAGAGATATTGGCAAGGAAAAGCTGTCTTGTACCTTTACATTTTTCTCCCAAACGAAGGACACTAGAACGAAAATTTTAAAGCCTCCTGTTAGGCCATCATCTACACGGCATAGCCCTGAATTTTCCAATGCGCAGCTCTTTGCAAAAGAGAGATATTGGCAAGGAAAAGCTGTCTTGTACCATTGGATTTTTCTCCCAAACGAAGGACATTAGAATGAAAATTTTAAAGCCTCCTGTTAGTGCTTCATCTACACGGTATAGCCATGAATTTTCCAATGCGTAGCTCTTTGCAAAAGAGAGATATTGGCAAGGAAAAGCTGTCTTGTACCTTTGCATTTTTCTCCCAAACGAAGGACACTAGAAAGAAAATTTTAAAGCCTCCTGTTAGGCCATCATCTACACGGCATAGCCCTGAATTTTCCAATGCGCAGCTCTTTGCAAAAGAGAGATATTGGCAAGGAAAAGCTGTCTTGTACCTTTGCATTTTTCTCCCAAACGAAGGACACTAGAAAGAAAATTTTAAAGCCTCCAGTTAGGCCATCATCTACACGGCATAGTCCTGAATTTTCCAATGCGCAGCTCTTTGCAAAAGAGAGATATTGGCAAGGAAAAGCTGTCTTGTACCAATGGATTTTTCTCCCAAATGAAGGACACTAGAATGAAAATTTTAAAGCCTCCTGTCAGTGCTTCATCTACACGGTATAGCCCTGAATTTTCCAATGCGTAGCTCTTTGCAAAAGAGAGATATTGGCAAGGAAAAGCTGTCTTGTACCTTTGCATTTTTCTCCCAAACGAAGGACACTAGAAATAAAATTTTAAAGCCTCCAGTTAGGCCATCATCTACACGGCATAGCCCTGAATTTTCCAATGCGCAGCTCTTTGCAAAAGAGAGATATTGGCAAGGAAAAGCTGTCTTGTACCTGTGCATTTTTCTCCCAAACGAAGGAAACTAGAAAGAAAATTTTAAAGCCTCCTGTTAGGCCATCATCTACACGGCATAGCCCTGAATTTTCCAATGCGCAGCTCTTTGTAAAAGAGAGATATTGGCAAGGAAAAACTGTCTTGTACCATTGGATTTTTCTCCCAAATGAAGGACACTAGAATGAAAATTTTAAAGCCTCCTGTTAGGCCATCATCTACACGGCATAGCCCTGAATTTTCCAATGCGCAGCTCTTTGCAAAAGAGAGATATTGGCAAGGAAAAGCTGTCTTGTACCTTTGCATTTTTCTCCCAAACGAAGGAAACTAGAAAGAAAATTTTAAAGCCTCCTGTTAGGCCATCATCTACACGGCATAGCCCTGAATTTTCCAATGCGCAGCTCTTTGTAAAAGAGAGATATTGGCAAGGAAAAACTGTCTTGTACCATTGGATTTTTCTCCCAAATGAAGGACACTAGAATGAAAATTTTAAAGCCTCCTGTTAGGCCATCATCTACACGGCATAGCCCTGAATTTTCCAATGCGCAGCTCTTTGCAAAAGAGAGATATTGGCAAGGAAAAGCTGTCTTGTACCTTTGCATTTTTCTCCCAAACGAAGGACACTAGAAAGAAAATTTTAAAGCCTCCAGTTAGGCCATCATCTACACGGAATAGCCCTGAATTTTCCAATGCGCAGCTCTTTGCAAAAGAGAGATATTGGCAAGGAAAAGCTGTCTTGTACCTTTGCATTTTTCTCCCAAACGAAGGACACTACAAAGAAAATTTTAAAGCCTCCTGTTAGGCCATCATCTACACGGCATAGCCCTGAATTTTCCAATGTGCAGCTTTGTGCAAAAGAGAGATATTGGCAAGGAAAAACTGTCTTGTACCAATGGATTTTTCTCCCAAATGAAGGACACTAGAATGAAAATTTTAAAGCCTCCTGTTAGTGCTTCATCTACACGGTATAGCCCTGAATTTTCCAATGCGTAGCTCTTTGCAAAAGAGAGATAATGGCAAGGAAAAGCTGTCTTGTACCTTTGCATTTTTCTCCCAAACGAAGGACACTAAAAATAAAATTTTAAAGCCTCCTGTTAAGCCATCATCTACACGGCATAGCCCTGAATTTTCCAAAGCGCAGCTCTTTGCAAAAGAGAGATATTGGCAAGGAAAAGCTGTCTTGTACCTGTGCATTTTTCTCCCAAACGAAGGAAACTAGAAAGAAAATTTTAAAGCCTCCTGTTAGGCCATCATCTACACGGCATAGCCCTGAATTTTCCAATGCGCAGCTCTTTGCAAAAGAGATATTGGCAAGGAAAAGCTGTCTTGTACCTGTGCATTTTTCTCCCAAACGAAGGAAACTAGAAAGAAAATTTTAAAGCCTCCTGTTAGGCCATCATCTACACGGCATAGCCCTGAATTTTCCAATGCGCAGCTCTTTGTAAAAGAGAGATATTGGCAAGGAAAAACTGTCTTGTACCATTGGATTTTTCTCCCAAATGAAGGACACTAGAATGAAAATTTTAAAGCCTCCTGTTAGGCCATCATCTACACGGCATAGCCCTGAATTTTCCAATGCGCAGCTCTTTGCAAAAGAGAGATATTGGCAAGGAAAAGCTGTCTTGTACCTTTGCATTTTTCTCCCAAACGAAGGACACTAGAAAGAAAATTTTAAAGCCTCCAGTTAGGCCATCATCTACACGGCATAGCCCTGAATTTTCCAATGCGCAGCTCTTTGCAAAAGAGAGATATTGGCAAGGAAAAGCTGTCTTGTACCTTTGCATTTTTCTCCCAAACGAAGGACACTACAAAGAAAATTTTAAAGCCTCCTGTTAGGCCATCATCTACACGGCATAGCCCTGAATTTTCCAATGTGCAGCTTTGTGCAAAAGAGAGATATTGGCAAGGAAAAGCTGTCTTGTACCAATGGATTTTTCTCCCAAATGAAGGACACTAGAATGAAAATTTTAAAGCCTCCTGTTAGTGCTTCATCTACACGGTATAGCCCTGAATTTTCCAATGCGTAGCTCTTTGCAAAAGAGAGATATTGGCAAGGAAAAGCTGTCTTGTACCTTTGCATTTTTCTCCCAAACGAAGGACACTAAAAATAAAATTTTAAAGCCTCCTGTTAGGCCATCATCTACACGGCATAGCCCTGAATTTTCCAATGCGCAGCTCTTTGCAAAAGAGAGATATTGGCAAGGAAAAGCTGTCTTGTACCTGTGCATTTTTCTCCCAAACGAAGGAAACTAGAAAGAAAATTTTAAAGCCTCCTGTTAGGCCATCATCTACACGGCATAGCCCTGAATTTTCCAATGCGCAGCTCTTTGCAAAAGAGAGATATTGGCAAGGAAAAGCTGTCTTGTACCTTTGCATTTTTCTCCCAAACGAAGGACACTAGAAATAAAATTTTAAAGCCTCCTGTTAGGCCATCATCTACACGGCATAGCCCTGAATTTTCCAATGCGCAGCTTTGTGCAAAAGAGAGATATTGGCAAGGAAAAGCTGTCTTGTACCAATGGATTTTTCTCCCAAATGAAGGACACTAGAATGAAAATTTTAAAGCCTCCTGTTAGTGCTTCATCTACACGGTATAGCCCTGAATTTTCCAGTGCGTAGCTCTTTGAAAAAGAGAGATATTGGCAAGGAAAAGCTGTCTTGTACCTTTGCATTTTTCTCCCAAACGAAGGACACTAGAAAGAAAATTTTAAAGCCTCCAGTTAGGCCATCATCTACACGGCATAGCCCTGAATTTTCCAATGCGCAGCTCTTTGCAAAAGAGAGATATTGGCAAGGAAAAGCTGTCTTGTACCTTTGCATTTTTCTCCCAAACGAAGGACACTACAAAGAAAATTTTAAAGCCTCCTGTTAGGCCATCATCTACACGGCATAGCCCTGAATTTTCCAATGTGCAGCTTTGTGCAAAAGAGAGATATTGGCAAGGAAAAACTGTCTTGTACCAATGGATTTTTCTCCCAAATGAAGGACACTAGAATGAAAATTTTAAAGCCTCCTGTTAGTGCTTCATCTACACGGTATAGCCCTGAATTTTCCAATGCGTAGCTCTTTGCAAAAGAGAGATAATGGCAAGGAAAAGCTGTCTTGTACCTTTGCATTTTTCTCCCAAACGAAGGACACTAAAAATAAAATTTTAAAGCCTCCTGTTAAGCCATCATCTACACGGCATAGCCCTGAATTTTCCAATGCGCAGCTCTTTGCAAAAGAGAGATATTGGCAAGGAAAAGCTGTCTTGTACCTGTGCATTTTTCTCCCAAACGAAGGAAACTAGAAAGAAAATTTTAAAGCCTCCTGTTAGGCCATCATCTACACGGCATAGCCCTGAATTTTCCAATGCGCAGCTCTTTGCAAAAGAGATATTGGCAAGGAAAAGCTGTCTTGTACCTGTGCATTTTTCTCCCAAACGAAGGAAACTAGAAAGAAAATTTTAAAGCCTCCTGTTAGGCCATCATCTACACGGCATAGCCCTGAATTTTCCAATGCGCAGCTCTTTGTAAAAGAGAGATATTGGCAAGGAAAAACTGTCTTGTACCATTGGATTTTTCTCCCAAATGAAGGACACTAGAATGAAAATTTTAAAGCCTCCTGTTAGGCCATCATCTACACGGCATAGCCCTGAATTTTCCAATGCGCAGCTCTTTGCAAAAGAGAGATATTGGCAAGGAAAAGCTGTCTTGTACCTTTGCATTTTTCTCCCAAACGAAGGACACTAGAAAGAAAATTTTAAAGCCTCCAGTTAGGCCATCATCTACACGGCATAGCCCTGAATTTTCCAATGCGCAGCTCTTTGCAAAAGAGAGATATTGGCAAGGAAAAGCTGTCTTGTACCTTTGCATTTTTCTCCCAAACGAAGGACACTACAAAGAAAATTTTAAAGCCTCCTGTTAGGCCATCATCTACACGGCATAGCCCTGAATTTTCCAATGCGCAGCTCTTTGCAAAAGAGAGATATTGGCAAGGAAAAGCTGTCTTGTACCTGTGCATTTTTCTCCCAAACGAAGGAAACTAGAAAGAAAATTTTAAAGCCTCCTGTTAGGCCATCATCTACACGGCATAGCCCTGAATTTTCCAATGCGCAGCTCTTTGCAAAAGAGAGATATTGGCAAGGAAAAGCTGTCTTGTACCTTTGCATTTTTCTCCCAAACGAAGGACACTAGAAATAAAATTTTAAAGCCTCCTGTTAGGCTATCATCTACACGGCATAGCCCTGAATTTTCCAATGCGCAGCTTTGTGCAAAAGAGAGATATTGGCAAGGAAAAGCTGTCTTGTACCAATGGATTTTTCTCCCAAATGAAGGACACTAGAATGAAAATTTTAAAGCCTCCTGTTAGTGCTTCATCTACACGGTATAGCCCTGAATTTTCCAATGCGTAGCTCTTTGAAAAAGAGAGATATTGGCAAGGAAAAGCTGTCTTGTACCTGTGCATTTTTTTCCCAAACGAAGGAAACTAGAAAGAAAATTTTAAAGCCTCCTTTTAGGCCATCATCTACACGGCATAGCCCTGAATTTTCCAATGCGCAGCTCTTTGTAAAAGAGAGATATTGGCAAGGAAAAACTGTCTTGTACCATTGTATTTTTCTCCCAAACGAAGGACACTAGAAAGAAAATTTTAAAGCCTCCTGTTAGGCCATCATCTACACGGCATAGCCCTGAATTTTCCAATGCGCAGCTCTTTGCAAAAGAGAGATATTGGCAAGGAAAAGCTGTCTTGTACCTGTGCATTTTTCTCCCAAACGAAGGAAACTAGAAAGAAAATTTTAAAGCCTCCTGTTAGGCCATCATCTACACGGCATAGCCCTGAATTTTCCAATGCGCAGCTCTTTGTAAAAGAGAGATATTGGCAAGGAAAAACTGTCTTGTACCATTGGATTTTTCTCCCAAACGAAGGACACTAGAATGAAAATTTTAAAGCCTCCTGTTAGGCCATCATCTACACGGCATAGCCCTGAATTTTCCAATGCGCAGCTCTTTGCAAAAGAGAGATATTGGCAAGGAAAAGCTGTCTTGTACCTTTGCATTTTTCTCCCAAACGAAGGACACTAGAAAGAAAATTTTAAAGCCTCCTGTTAGGCCATCATCTACACGGCATAGCCCTGAATTTTCCAATGCGCAGCTCTTTGCAAAAGAGAGATATTGGCAAGGAAAAGCTGTCTTGTACCTTTGCATTTTTCTCCCAAACGAAGGACACTAGAAATAAAATTTTAAAGCCTCCTGTTAGGCCATCATCTACACGGCATAGCCCTGAATTTTCCAATGCGCAGCTTTGTGCAAAAGAGAGATATTGGCAAGGAAAAGCTGTCTTGTACCAATGGATTTTTCTCCCAAATGAAGGACACTAGAATGAAAATTTTAAAGCCTCCTGTTAGTGCTTCATCTACACGGTATAGCCCTGAATTTTCCAATGCGTAGCTCTTTGCAAAAGAGAGATATTAGCAAGGGAAAGTTGTCTTGTACCTTTGCATTTTTCTCCCAAACAAAGGACACTAGAAATAAAATTTTAAAGCCTCCTGTTAGGCCATCATCTACACGGCATAGCCCTGAATTTTCCAATGCGCAGCTCTTTGCAAAAGAGAGATATTGGCAAGGAAAAGCTGTCTTGTACCTTTGCATTTTTCTCCCAAACGAAGGAAACTAGAAAGAAAATTTTAAAGCCTCCTGTTAGGCCATCATCTACACGGCATAGCCCTGAATTTTCCAATGCGCAGCTTTGTGCAAAAGAGAGATATTGGCAAGGAAAAACTGTCTTGTACCATTGGATTTTTCTCCCAAACGAAGGACACTAGAATGAAAATTTTAAAGCCTCCTGTTAGTGCTTCATCTACATGGTATAGCCCTGAATTTTCCAATGCGTAGCTCTTTGCAAAAGAGAGATATTGGCAAGGAAAAGCTGTCTTGTACCTTTGCATTTTTCTCCCAAACGAAGGACACTAGAAAGAAAATTTTAAAGCCTCCAGTTAGGCCATCATCTACACGGCATAGCCCTGAATTTTCCAATGCGCAGCTCTTTGCAAAAGAGAGATATTGGCAAGGAAAAGCTGTCTTGTACCTTTGCATTTTTCTCCCAAACGAAGGACACTACAAAGAAAATTTTAAAGCCTCCTGTTAGGCCATCATCTACACGGCATAGCCCTGAATTTTCCAATGTGCAGCTTTGTGCAAAAGAGAGATATTGGCAAGGAAAAGCTGTCTTGTACCAATGGATTTTTCTCCCAAATGAAGGACACTAGAATGAAAATTTTAAAGCCTCCTGTTAGTGCTTCATCTACACGGTATAGCCCTGAATTTTCCAATGCGTAGCTCTTTGCAAAAGAGAGATATTGGCAAGGAAAAGCTGTCTTGTACCTTTGCATTTTTCTCCCAAACGAAGGACACTAAAAATAAAATTTTAAAGCCTCCTGTTAGGCCATCATCTACACGGCATAGCCCTGAATTTTCCAATGCGCAGCTCTTTGCAAAAGAGAGATATTGGCAAGGAAAAGCTGTCTTGTACCTGTGCATTTTTCTCCCAAACGAAGGAAACTAGAAAGAAAATTTTAAAGCCTCCTGTTAGGCCATCATCTACACGGCATAGCCCTGAATTTTCCAATGCGCAGCTCTTTGCAAAAGAGAGATATTGGCAAGGAAAAGCTGTCTTGTACCTTTGCATTTTTCTCCCAAACGAAGGACACTAGAAATAAAATTTTAAAGCCTCCTGTTAGGCCATCATCTACACGGCATAGCCCTGAATTTTCCAATGCGCAGCTCTTTGCAAAAGAGAGATATTGGCAAGGAAAAGCTGTCTTGTACCTTTGCATTTTTCTCCCAAACGAAGGAAACTAGAAAGAAAAGTTTAAAGCCTCCTGTTAGGCCATCATCTACACGGCATAGCCCTGAATTTTCCAATGCGCAGCTCTTTGTAAAAGAGAGATATTGGCAAGGAAAAACTGTCTTGTACCATTGGATTTTTCTCCCAAACGAAGGACACTAGAATGAAAATTTTAAAACCTCCTGTTAGTGCTTCATCTACATGGTATAGCCCTGAATTTTCCAATGCGCAGCTCTTTGTAAAAGAGAGATATTGGCAAGGAAAAACTGTCTTGTACCATTGGATTTTTCTCCCAAATGAAGGACACTAGAATGAAAATTTTAAAGCCTCCTGTTAGGCCATCATCTACACGGCATAGCCCTGAATTTTCCAATGCGCAGCTCTTTGCAAAAGAGAGATATTGGCAAGGAAAAGCTGTCTTGTACCTTTGCATTTTTCTCCCAAACGAAGGACACTAGAAAGAAAATTTTAAAGCCTCCAGTTAGGCCATCATCTACACGGAATAGCCCTGAATTTTCCAATGCGCAGCTCTTTGCAAAAGAGAGATATTGGCAAGGAAAAGCTGTCTTGTACCTTTGCATTTTTCTCCCAAACGAAGGACACTACAAAGAAAATTTTAAAGCCTCCTGTTAGGCCATCATCTACACGGCATAGCCCTGAATTTTCCAATGTGCAGCTTTGTGCAAAAGAGAGATATTGGCAAGGAAAAACTGTCTTGTACCAATGGATTTTTCTCCCAAATGAAGGACACTAGAATGAAAATTTTAAAGCCTCCTGTTAGTGCTTCATCTACACGGTATAGCCCTGAATTTTCCAATGCGTAGCTCTTTGCAAAAGAGAGATAATGGCAAGGAAAAGCTGTCTTGTACCTTTGCATTTTTCTCCCAAACGAAGGACACTAAAAATAAAATTTTAAAGCCTCCTGTTAAGCCATCATCTACACGGCATAGCCCTGAATTTTCCAATGCGCAGCTCTTTGCAAAAGAGAGATATTGGCAAGGAAAAGCTGTCTTGTACCTGTGCATTTTTCTCCCAAACGAAGGAAACTAGAAAGAAAATTTTAAAGCCTCCTGTTAGGCCATCATCTACACGGCATAGCCCTGAATTTTCCAATGCGCAGCTCTTTGCAAAAGAGATATTGGCAAGGAAAAGCTGTCTTGTACCTGTGCATTTTTCTCCCAAACGAAGGAAACTAGAAAGAAAATTTTAAAGCCTCCTGTTAGGCCATCATCTACACGGCATAGCCCTGAATTTTCCAATGCGC
The DNA here is from genome assembly GCF_028390025.1 of Pseudophryne corroboree. Classification (NCBI taxonomy): domain Eukaryota; kingdom Metazoa; phylum Chordata; class Amphibia; order Anura; family Myobatrachidae; genus Pseudophryne; species Pseudophryne corroboree. Next base: position 33,593 of record NW_026968017.1, on the reverse strand, counting down.
AGCTCTTTGTAAAAGAGAGATATTGGCAAGGAAAAACTGTCTTGTACCATTGGATTTTTCTCCCAAATGAAGGACACTAGAATGAAAATTTTAAAGCCTCCTGTTAGGCCATCATCTACACGGCATAGCCCTGAATTTTCCAATGCGCAGCTCTTTGCAAAAGAGAGATATTGGCAAGGAAAAGCTGTCTTGTACCTTTGCATTTTTCTCCCAAACGAAGGACACTAGAAAGAAAATTTTAAAGCCTCCAGTTAGGCCATCATCTACACGGCATAGCCCTGAATTTTCCAATGCGCAGCTCTTTGCAAAAGAGAGATATTGGCAAGGAAAAGCTGTCTTGTACCTTTGCATTTTTCTCCCAAACGAAGGACACTACAAAGAAAATTTTAAAGCCTCCTGTTAGGCCATCATCTACACGGCATAGCCCTGAATTTTCCAATGTGCAGCTTTGTGCAAAAGAGAGATATTGGCAAGGAAAAGCTGTCTTGTACCAATGGATTTTTCTCCCAAATGAAGGACACTAGAATGAAAATTTTAAAGCCTCCTGTTAGTGCTTCATCTACACGGTATAGCCCTGAATTTTCCAATGCGTAGCTCTTTGCAAAAGAGAGATATTGGCAAGGAAAAGCTGTCTTGTACCTTTGCATTTTTCTCCCAAACGAAGGACACTAAAAATAAAATTTTAAAGCCTCCTGTTAGGCCATCATCTACACGGCATAGCCCTGAATTTTCCAATGCGCAGCTCTTTGCAAAAGAGAGATATTGGCAAGGAAAAGCTGTCTTGTACCTGTGCATTTTTCTCCCAAACGAAGGAAACTAGAAAGAAAATTTTAAAGCCTCCTGTTAGGCCATCATCTACACGGCATAGCCCTGAATTTTCCAATGCGCAGCTCTTTGCAAAAGAGAGATATTGGCAAGGAAAAGCTGTCTTGTACCTTTGCATTTTTCTCCCAAACGAAGGACACTAGAAATAAAATTTTAAAGCCTCCTGTTAGGCCATCATCTACACGGCATAGCCCTGAATTTTCCAATGCGCAGCTTTGTGCAAAAGAGAGATATTGGCAAGGAAAAGCTGTCTTGTACCAATGGATTTTTCTCCCAAATGAAGGACACTAGAATGAAAATTTTAAAGCCTCCTGTTAGTGCTTCATCTACACGGTATAGCCCTGAATTTTCCAGTGCGTAGCTCTTTGAAAAAGAGAGATATTGGCAAGGAAAAGCTGTCTTGTACCTTTGCATTTTTCTCCCAAACGAAGGACACTAGAAAGAAAATTTTAAAGCCTCCAGTTAGGCCATCATCTACACGGCATAGCCCTGAATTTTCCAATGCGCAGCTCTTTGCAAAAGAGAGATATTGGCAAGGAAAAGCTGTCTTGTACCTTTGCATTTTTCTCCCAAACGAAGGACACTACAAAGAAAATTTTAAAGCCTCCTGTTAGGCCATCATCTACACGGCATAGCCCTGAATTTTCCAATGTGCAGCTTTGTGCAAAAGAGAGATATTGGCAAGGAAAAACTGTCTTGTACCAATGGATTTTTCTCCCAAATGAAGGACACTAGAATGAAAATTTTAAAGCCTCCTGTTAGTGCTTCATCTACACGGTATAGCCCTGAATTTTCCAATGCGTAGCTCTTTGCAAAAGAGAGATAATGGCAAGGAAAAGCTGTCTTGTACCTTTGCATTTTTCTCCCAAACGAAGGACACTAAAAATAAAATTTTAAAGCCTCCTGTTAAGCCATCATCTACACGGCATAGCCCTGAATTTTCCAATGCGCAGCTCTTTGCAAAAGAGAGATATTGGCAAGGAAAAGCTGTCTTGTACCTGTGCATTTTTCTCCCAAACGAAGGAAACTAGAAAGAAAATTTTAAAGCCTCCTGTTAGGCCATCATCTACACGGCATAGCCCTGAATTTTCCAATGCGCAGCTCTTTGCAAAAGAGATATTGGCAAGGAAAAGCTGTCTTGTACCTGTGCATTTTTCTCCCAAACGAAGGAAACTAGAAAGAAAATTTTAAAGCCTCCTGTTAGGCCATCATCTACACGGCATAGCCCTGAATTTTCCAATGCGCAGCTCTTTGTAAAAGAGAGATATTGGCAAGGAAAAACTGTCTTGTACCATTGGATTTTTCTCCCAAATGAAGGACACTAGAATGAAAATTTTAAAGCCTCCTGTTAGGCCATCATCTACACGGCATAGCCCTGAATTTTCCAATGCGCAGCTCTTTGCAAAAGAGAGATATTGGCAAGGAAAAGCTGTCTTGTACCTTTGCATTTTTCTCCCAAACGAAGGACACTAGAAAGAAAATTTTAAAGCCTCCAGTTAGGCCATCATCTACACGGCATAGCCCTGAATTTTCCAATGCGCAGCTCTTTGCAAAAGAGAGATATTGGCAAGGAAAAGCTGTCTTGTACCTTTGCATTTTTCTCCCAAACGAAGGACACTACAAAGAAAATTTTAAAGCCTCCTGTTAGGCCATCATCTACACGGCATAGCCCTGAATTTTCCAATGCGCAGCTCTTTGCAAAAGAGAGATATTGGCAAGGAAAAGCTGTCTTGTACCTGTGCATTTTTCTCCCAAACGAAGGAAACTAGAAAGAAAATTTTAAAGCCTCCTGTTAGGCCATCATCTACACGGCATAGCCCTGAATTTTCCAATGCGCAGCTCTTTGCAAAAGAGAGATATTGGCAAGGAAAAGCTGTCTTGTACCTTTGCATTTTTCTCCCAAACGAAGGACACTAGAAATAAAATTTTAAAGCCTCCTGTTAGGCTATCATCTACACGGCATAGCCCTGAATTTTCCAATGCGCAGCTTTGTGCAAAAGAGAGATATTGGCAAGGAAAAGCTGTCTTGTACCAATGGATTTTTCTCCCAAATGAAGGACACTAGAATGAAAATTTTAAAGCCTCCTGTTAGTGCTTCATCTACACGGTATAGCCCTGAATTTTCCAATGCGTAGCTCTTTGAAAAAGAGAGATATTGGCAAGGAAAAGCTGTCTTGTACCTGTGCATTTTTTTCCCAAACGAAGGAAACTAGAAAGAAAATTTTAAAGCCTCCTGTTAGGCCATCATCTACACGGCATAGCCCTGAATTTTCCAATGCGCAGCTCTTTGTAAAAGAGAGATATTGGCAAGGAAAAACTGTCTTGTACCATTGTATTTTTCTCCCAAACGAAGGACACTAGAAAGAAAATTTTAAAGCCTCCTGTTAGGCCATCATCTACACGGCATAGCCCTGAATTTTCCAATGCGCAGCTCTTTGCAAAAGAGAGATATTGGCAAGGAAAAGCTGTCTTGTACCTGTGCATTTTTCTCCCAAACGAAGGAAACTAGAAAGAAAATTTTAAAGCCTCCTGTTAGGCCATCATCTACACGGCATAGCCCTGAATTTTCCAATGCGCAGCTCTTTGTAAAAGAGAGATATTGGCAAGGAAAAACTGTCTTGTACCATTGGATTTTTCTCCCAAACGAAGGACACTAGAATGAAAATTTTAAAGCCTCCTGTTAGGCCATCATCTACACGGCATAGCCCTGAATTTTCCAATGCGCAGCTCTTTGCAAAAGAGAGATATTGGCAAGGAAAAGCTGTCTTGTACCTTTGCATTTTTCTCCCAAACGAAGGACACTAGAAAGAAAATTTTAAAGCCTCCTGTTAGGCCATCATCTACACGGCATAGCCCTGAATTTTCCAATGCGCAGCTCTTTGCAAAAGAGAGATATTGGCAAGGAAAAGCTGTCTTGTACCTTTGCATTTTTCTCCCAAACGAAGGACACTAGAAATAAAATTTTAAAGCCTCCTGTTAGGCCATCATCTACACGGCATAGCCCTGAATTTTCCAATGCGCAGCTTTGTGCAAAAGAGAGATATTGGCAAGGAAAAGCTGTCTTGTACCAATGGATTTTTCTCCCAAATGAAGGACACTAGAATGAAAATTTTAAAGCCTCCTGTTAGTGCTTCATCTACACGGTATAGCCCTGAATTTTCCAATGCGTAGCTCTTTGCAAAAGAGAGATATTAGCAAGGGAAAGTTGTCTTGTACCTTTGCATTTTTCTCCCAAACGAAGGACACTAGAAATAAAATTTTAAAGCCTCCTGTTAGGCCATCATCTACACGGCATAGCCCTGAATTTTCCAATGCGCAGCTCTTTGCAAAAGAGAGATATTGGCAAGGAAAAGCTGTCTTGTACCTTTGCATTTTTCTCCCAAACGAAGGAAACTAGAAAGAAAATTTTAAAGCCTCCTGTTAGGCCATCATCTACACGGCATAGCCCTGAATTTTCCAATGCGCAGCTTTGTGCAAAAGAGAGATATTGGCAAGGAAAAACTGTCTTGTACCATTGGATTTTTCTCCCAAACGAAGGACACTAGAATGAAAATTTTAAAGCCTCCTGTTAGTGCTTCATCTACATGGTATAGCCCTGAATTTTCCAATGCGTAGCTCTTTGCAAAAGAGAGATATTGGCAAGGAAAAGCTGTCTTGTACCTTTGCATTTTTCTCCCAAACGAAGGACACTAGAAAGAAAATTTTAAAGCCTCCAGTTAGGCCATCATCTACACGGCATAGCCCTGAATTTTCCAATGCGCAGCTCTTTGCAAAAGAGAGATATTGGCAAGGAAAAGCTGTCTTGTACCTTTGCATTTTTCTCCCAAACGAAGGACACTACAAAGAAAATTTTAAAGCCTCCTGTTAGGCCATCATCTACACGGCATAGCCCTGAATTTTCCAATGTGCAGCTTTGTGCAAAAGAGAGATATTGGCAAGGAAAAGCTGTCTTGTACCAATGGATTTTTCTCCCAAATGAAGGACACTAGAATGAAAATTTTAAAGCCTCCTGTTAGTGCTTCATCTACACGGTATAGCCCTGAATTTTCCAATGCGTAGCTCTTTGCAAAAGAGAGATATTGGCAAGGAAAAGCTGTCTTGTACCTTTGCATTTTTCTCCCAAACGAAGGACACTAAAAATAAAATTTTAAAGCCTCCTGTTAGGCCATCATCTACACGGCATAGCCCTGAATTTTCCAATGCGCAGCTCTTTGCAAAAGAGAGATATTGGCAAGGAAAAGCTGTCTTGTACCTGTGCATTTTTCTCCCAAACGAAGGAAACTAGAAAGAAAATTTTAAAGCCTCCTGTTAGGCCATCATCTACACGGCATAGCCCTGAATTTTCCAATGCGCAGCTCTTTGCAAAAGAGAGATATTGGCAAGGAAAAGCTGTCTTGTACCTTTGCATTTTTCTCCCAAACGAAGGACACTAGAAATAAAATTTTAAAGCCTCCTGTTAGGCTATCATCTACACGGCATAGCCCTGAATTTTCCAATGCGCAGCTTTGTGCAAAAGAGAGATATTGGCAAGGAAAAGCTGTCTTGTACCAATGGATTTTTCTCCCAAATGAAGGACACTAGAATGAAAATTTTAAAGCCTCCTGTTAGTGCTTCATCTACACGGTATAGCCCTGAATTTTCCAATGCGTAGCTCTTTGAAAAAGAGAGATATTGGCAAGGAAAAGCTGTCTTGTACCTGTGCATTTTTCTCCCAAACGAAGGAAACTAGAAAGAAAATTTTAAAGCCTCCTGTTAGGCCATCATCTACACGGCATAGCCCTGAATTTTCCAATGCGCAGCTCTTTGTAAAAGAGAGATATTGGCAAGGAAAAACTGTCTTGTACCATTGGATTTTTCTCCCAAACGAAGGACACTAGAATGAAAATTTTAAAGCCTCCTGTTAGGCCATCATCTACACGGCATAGCCCTGAATTTTCCAATGCGCAGCTCTTTGCAAAAGAGAGATATTGGCAAGGAAAAGCTGTCTTGTACCTTTGCATTTTTCTCCCAAACGAAGGACACTAGAAAGAAAATTTTAAAGCCTCCTGTTAGGCCATCATCTACACGGCATAGCCCTGAATTTTCCAATGCGCAGCTCTTTGCAAAAGAGAGATATTGGCAAGGAAAAGCTGTCTTGTACCTGTGCATTTTTCTCCCAAACGAAGGAAACTAGAAAGAAAATTTTAAAGCCTCCTGTTAGGCCATCATCTACACGGCATAGCCCTGAATTTTCCAATGCGCAGCTCTTTGTAAAAGAGAGATATTGGCAAGGAAAAACTGTCTTGTACCATTGGATTTTTCTCCCAAACGAAGGACACTAGAATGAAAATTTTAAAGCCTCCTGTTAGGCCATCATCTACACGGCATAGCCCTGAATTTTCCAATGCGCAGCTCTTTGTAAAAGAGAGATATTGGCAAGGAAAAACTGTCTTGTACCATTGGATTTTTCTCCCAAACGAAGGACACTAGAATGAAAATTTTAAAGCCTCCTGTTAGGCCATCATCTACACGGCATAGCCCTGAATTTTCCAATGCGCAGCTCTTTGCAAAAGAGAGATATTGGCAAGGAAAAGCTGTCTTGTACCTTTGCATTTTTCTCCCAAACGAAGGACACTAGAATGAAAATTTTAAAGCCTCCTGTTAGTGCTTCATCTACATGGTATAGCCCTGAATTTTCCAATGCGTAGCTCTTTGCAAAAGAGAGATATTGGCAAGGAAAAGCTGTCTTGTACCTTTGCATTTTTCTCCCAAACGAAGGACACTAGAAAGAAAATTGTAAAGCCTCCTGTTAGGCCATCATCTACACGGCATAGCCCTGAATTTTCCAATGCGCAGCTCTTTGCAAAAGAGAGATATTGGCAAGGAAAAGCTGTCTTGTACCTTTGCGTTTTTCTCCCAAACGAAGGACACTAGAAATAAAATTGTAAAGCCTCCTGTTAGGCCATCATCTACACGGCATAGCCCTGAATTTTCCAATGCGCAGCTCTTTGCAAAAGAGAGATATTGGCAAGGAAAAGCTGTCTTGTACCTTTGCGTTTTTCTCCCAAACGAAGGACACTAGAAAGAAAATTTTAAAGCCTCCTGTTAGGCCATCATCTACACGGCATAGCCCTGAACTTTCCAATGCGCAGCTCTTTGCAAAAGAGAGATATTGGCAAGGAAAAGCTGTCTTGTACCTTTGCATTTTTCTCCCAAACGAAGGACACTAGAAAGAAAATTATAAAACCTCCTGTTAGGCCATCATCTACACGGCATAGCCCTGAATTTTCCAATGCGCAGCTCTTTGCAAAAGAGAGATATTGGCAAGGAAAAGCTGTCTTGTACCTTTGCATTTTTCTCCCAAACGAAGGACACTAGATAGAAAATTTTAAAGCCTCCTGTTAGGCCATCATCTACACGGCATAGCCCTGAATTTTCCAATGCGCAGCTCTTTGCAAAAGAGAGATATTGGCAAGGAAAAGCTGTCTTGTACCATTGGATTTTTCTCCCAAACGAAGGACACTAGAATGAAAATTTTAAAGCCTCCTGTTAGTGCTTCATCTACACGGTATAGCCCTGAATTTTCCAATGCGCAGCTCTTTGCAAAAGAGAGATATTGCAAGGAAAAGCTGTCTTGTACCTTTGCATTTTTCTCCCAAACGAAGGACACTAGAAAGAAAATTTTAAAGCCTCCTGTTACGCCATCATCTACACGGTATAGCCCTGAATTTTCCAATGCGTAGCTCTTTGCAAAAGAGAGATATTGGCAAGGAAAAGCTGTCTTGTACCTTTGCATTTTTCTCCCAAACGAAGGACACTAGAAAGAAAATTTTAAAGCCTCCTGTTAGGCCATCATCTACACGGCATAGCCCTGAATTTTCCAATGCGCAGCTCTTTGCAAAAGAGAGATATTGGCAAGGAAAAGCTGTCTTGTACCTTTGCATTTTTCTCACAAACGAAGGACACTAGAATGAAAATTTTAAAGCCTCCTGTTAGTGCTTCATCTACACGGCATAGCCCTGAATTTTCCAATGCGTAGCTCTTTGCAAAAGAGAGATATTGGCAAGGAAAAGCTGTCTTGTACCTTTGCATTTTTCTCCCAAACGAAGGACACTAGAATGAACATTTTAAAGCCTCCTGTTAGTGCTTCATCTACATGGTATAGCCCTGAATTTTCCAATGCGTAGCTCTTTGCAAAAGAGAGATATTGGCAAGGAAAAGCTGTCTTGTACCTTTGCATTTTCTCCCAAACGAAGGACACTAGAAATAAAATTGTAAAGCCTCCTGTTAGGCCATCATCTACACGGCATAGCCCTGAATTTTCCAATGCGCAGCTCTTTGCAAAAGAGAGATATTGGCAAGGAAAAGCTGTCTTGTACCTTTGCATTTTTCTCACAAACGAAGGACACTAGAAAGAAAATTTTAAAGCCTCCTGTTAGGCCATCATCTACACGGCATAGCCCTGAATTTTCCAATGCGCAGCTCTTTGCAAAAGAGAGATATTGGCAAGGAAAAGCTGTCTTGTACCTTTGCATTTTTCTCCCAAACGAAGGACACTAGAAATAAAATTTTAAAGCCTCCTGTTAGGCCATCATCTACACGGCATAGCCCTGAATTTTCCAATGCGCAGCTCTTTGCAAAAGAGAGATATTGGCAAGGAAAAGCTGTCTTGTACCTTTGCATTTTTCTCCCAAACGAAGGACACTAGAAAGAAAATTTTAAAGCCTCCTGTTAGGCCATCATCTACACGGCATAGCCCTGAATTTTCCAATGCGCAGCTCTTTGCAAAAGAGAGATATTGGCAAGGAAATGCTGTCTTGTACCTTTGCATTTTTCTCCCAAACGAAGGACACTAGAAAGAAAATTTTAAAGCCTCCTTGTTAGGCCATCATCTACACGGCATAGCCCTGAATTTTCCAATGCGCAGCTCTTTGCAAAAGAGAGATATTGGCAAGGAAAAGCTGTCTTGTACCAATGGATTTTTCTCCCAAATGAAGGACACTAGAATGAAAATTTTAAAGCCTCCTGTTAGTGCTTCATCTACACGGTATAGCCCTGAATTTTCCAATGCGTAGCTCTTTGCAAAAGAGAGATATTGGCAAGGAAAAGCTGTCTTGTACCTTTGCATTTTTCTCCCAAACGAAGGACACTAGAAATAAAATGTTAAAGCCTCCTGTTAGGCCATCATCTACACGGTATAGCCCTGAATTTTCCAATGCGCAGCTCTTTGCAAAAGAGAGATATTGGCAAGGAAAAGCTGTCTTGTACCAATGGATTTTTCTCCCAAATGAAGGACACTAGAATTAAAATTTTAAAGCCTCCTGTTAGTGCTTCATCTACACGGTATAGCCCTGAATTTTCCAATGCGTAGCTCTTTGAAAAAGAGAGATATTGGCAAGGAAAAGCTGTCTTGTACCTGTGCATTTTTCTCCCAAACGAAGGAAACTAGAAAGAAAATTTTAAAGCCTCCTGTTAGGCCATCATCTACACGGCATAGCCCTGAATTTTCCAATGCGCAGCTCTTTGTAAAAGAGAGATATTGGCAAGGAAAAACTGTCTTGTACCATTGGATTTTTCTCCCAAACGAAGGACACTAGAAAGAAAATTTTAAAGCCTCCTGTTAGGCCATCATCTACACGGCATAGCCCTGAATTTTCCAATGCGCAGCTCTTTGCAAAAGAGAGATATTGGCAAGGAAAAGCTGTCTTGTACCTTTGCATTTTTCTCCCAAACGAAGGACACTAGAAAGAAAATTTTAAAGCCTCCTGTTAGGCCATCATCTACACGGCATAGCCCTGAATTTTCCAATGCGCAGCTCTTTGCAAAAGAGAGATATTGGCAAGGAAATGCTGTCTTGTACCTTTGCATTTTTCTCCCAAACGAAGGACACTAGAAAGAAAATTTTAAAGCCTCCTTGTTAGGCCATCATCTACACGGCATAGCCCTGAATTTTCCAATGCGCAGCTCTTTGCAAAAGAGAGATATTGGCAAGGAAAAGCTGTCTTGTACCAATGGATTTTTCTCCCAAATGAAGGACACTAGAATGAAAATTTTAAAGCCTCCTGTTAGTGCTTCATCTACACGGTATAGCCCTGAATTTTCCAATGCGTAGCTCTTTGCAAAAGAGAGATATTGGCAAGGAAAAGCTGTCTTGTACCTTTGCATTTTTCTCCCAAACGAAGGACACTAGAAATAAAATGTTAAAGCCTCCTGTTAGGCCATCATCTACACGGTATAGCCCTGAATTTTCCAATGCGCAGCTCTTTGCAAAAGAGAGATATTGGCAAGGAAAAGCTGTCTTGTACCAATGGATTTTTCTCCCAAATGAAGGACACTAGAATGAAAATTTTAAAGCCTCCTGTTAGTGCTTCATCTACACGGTATAGCCCTGAATTTTCCAATGCGTAGCTCTTTGAAAAAGAGAGATATTGGCAAGGAAAAGCTGTCTTGTACCTGTGCATTTTTCTCCCAAACGAAGGAAACTAGAAAGAAAATTTTAAAGCCTCCTGTTAGGCCATCATCTACACGGCATAGCCCTGAATTTTCCAATGCGCAGCTCTTTGTAAAAGAGAGATATTGGCAAGGAAAAACTGTCTTGTACCATTGGATTTTTCTCCCAAACGAAGGACACTAGAAAGAAAATTTTAAAGCCTCCTGTTAGGCCATCATCTACACGGCATAGCCCTGAATTTTCCAATGCGCAGCTCTTTGCAAAAGAGAGATATTGGCAAGGAAAAGCTGTCTTGTACCTGTGCATTTTTCTCCCAAACGAAGGAAACTAGAAAGAAAATTTTAAAGCCTCCTGTTAGGCCATCATCTACACGGCATAGCCCTGAATTTTCCAATGCGCAGCTCTTTGTAAAAGAGAGATATTGGCAAGGAAAAACTGTCTTGTACCATTGGATTTTTCTCCCAAACGAAGGACACTAGAATGAAAATTTTAAAGCCTCCTGTTAGGCCATCATCTACACGGCATAGCCCTGAATTTTCCAATGCGCAGCTCTTTGCAAAAGAGAGATATTGGCAAGGAAAAGCTGTCTTGTACCTTTGCATTTTTCTCCCAAACGAAGGACACTAGAAAGAAAATTTTAAAGCCTCCTGTTAGGCCATCATCTACACGGCATAGCCCTGAATTTTCCAATGCGCAGCTCTTTGCAAAAGAGAGATATTGGCAAGGAAAAGCTGTCTTGTACCTTTGCATTTTTCTCCCAAACGAAGGACACTAGAAATAAAATTTTAAAGCCTCCTGTTAGGCCATCATCTACACGGCATAGCCCTGAATTTTCCAATGCGCAGCTTTGTGCAAAAGAGAGATATTGGCAAGGAAAAGCTGTCTTGTACCAATGGATTTTTCTCCCAAATGAAGGACACTAGAATGAAAATTTTAAAGCCTCCTGTTAGTGCTTCATCTACACGGTATAGCCCTGAATTTTCCAATGCGTAGCTCTTTGCAAAAGAGAGATATTAGCAAGGGAAAGTTGTCTTGTACCTTTGCATTTTTCTCCCAAACGAAGGACACTAGAAATAAAATTTTAAAGCCTCCTGTTAGGCCATCATCTACACGGCATAGCCCTGAATTTTCCAATGCGCAGCTCTTTGCAAAAGAGAGATATTGGCAAGGAAAAGCTGTCTTGTACCTTTGCATTTTTCTCCCAAACGAAGGAAACTAGAAAGAAAATTTTAAAGCCTCCTGTTAGGCCATCATCTACACGGCATAGCCCTGAATTTTCCAATGCGCAGCTTTGTGCAAAAGAGAGATATTGGCAAGGAAAAACTGTCTTGTACCATTGGATTTTTCTCCCAAACGAAGGACACTAGAATGAAAATTTTAAAGCCTCCTGTTAGTGCTTCATCTACATGGTATAGCCCTGAATTTTCCAATGCGTAGCTCTTTGCAAAAGAGAGATATTGGCAAGGAAAAGCTGTCTTGTACCTTTGCATATTTCTCCCAAACGAAGGACACTAGAAAGAAAATTTTAAAGCCTCCAGTTAGGCCATCATCTACACGGCATAGCCCTGAATTTTCCAATGCGCAGCTCTTTGCAAAAGAGAGATATTGGCAAGGAAAAGCTGTCTTGTACCTTTGCATTTTTCTCCCAAACGAAGGACACTACAAAGAAAATTTTAAAGCCTCCTGTTAGGCCATCATCTACACGGCATAGCCCTGAATTTTCCAATGTGCAGCTTTGTGCAAAAGAGAGATATTGGCAAGGAAAAGCTGTCTTGTACCAATGGATTTTTCTCCCAAATGAAGGACACTAGAATGAAAATTTTAAAGCCTCCTGTTAGTGCTTCATCTACACGGTATAGCCCTGAATTTTCCAATGCGTAGCTCTTTGCAAAAGAGAGATATTGGCAAGGAAAAGCTGTCTTGTACCTTTGCATTTTTCTCCCAAACGAAGGACACTAAAAATAAAATTTTAAAGCCTCCTGTTAGGCCATCATCTACACGGCATAGCCCTGAATTTTCCAATGCGCAGCTCTTTGCAAAAGAGAGATATTGGCAAGGAAAAGCTGTCTTGTACCTGTGCATTTTTCTCCCAAACGAAGGAAACTAGAAAGAAAATTTTAAAGCCTCCTGTTAGGCCATCATCTACACGGCATAGCCCTGAATTTTCCAATGCGCAGCTCTTTGCAAAAGAGAGATATTGGCAAGGAAAAGCTGTCTTGTACCTTTGCATTTTTCTCCCAAACGAAGGACACTAGAAATAAAATTTTAAAGCCTCCTGTTAGGCTATCATCTACACGGCATAGCCCTGAATTTTCCAATGCGCAGCTTTGTGCAAAAGAGAGATATTGGCAAGGAAAAGCTGTCTTGTACCAATGGATTTTTCTCCCAAATGAAGGACACTAGAATGAAAATTTTAAAGCCTCCTGTTAGTGCTTCATCTACACGGTATAGCCCTGAATTTTCCAATGCGTAGCTCTTTGAAAAAGAGAGATATTGGCAAGGAAAAGCTGTCTTGTACCTGTGCATTTTTCTCCCAAACGAAGGAAACTAGAAAGAAAATTTTAAAGCCTCCTGTTAGGCCATCATCTACACGGCATAGCCCTGAATTTTCCAATGCGCAGCTCTTTGTAAAAGAGAGATATTGGCAAGGAAAAACTGTCTTGTACCATTGGATTTTTCTCCCAAACGAAGGACACTAGAATGAAAATTTTAAAGCCTCCTGTTAGGCCATCATCTACACGGCATAGCCCTGAATTTTCCAATGCGCAGCTCTTTGCAAAAGAGAGATATTGGCAAGGAAAAGCTGTCTTGTACCTTTGCATTTTTCTCCCAAACGAAGGACACTAGAAAGAAAATTTTAAAGCCTCCTGTTAGGCCATCATCTACACGGCATAGCCCTGAATTTTCCAATGCGCAGCTCTTTGCAAAAGAGAGATATTGGCAAGGAAAAGCTGTCTTGTACCTGTGCATTTTTCTCCCAAACGAAGGAAACTAGAAAGAAAATTTTAAAGCCTCCTGTTAGGCCATCATCTACACGGCATAGCCCTGAATTTTCCAATGCGCAGCTCTTTGTAAAAGAGAGATATTGGCAAGGAAAAACTGTCTTGTACCATTGGATTTTTCTCCCAAACGAAGGACACTAGAATGAAAATTTTAAAGCCTCCTGTTAGGCCATCATCTACACGGCATAGCCCTGAATTTTCCAATGCGCAGCTCTTTGCAAAAGAGAGATATTGGCAAGGAAAAGCTGTCTTGTACCTTTGCATTTTTCTCCCAAACGAAGGACACTAGAAAGAAAATTTTAAAGCCTCCTGTTAGGCCATCATCTACACGGCATAGCCCTGAATTTTCCAATGCGCAGCTCTTTGCAAAAGAGAGATATTGGCAAGGAAAAGCTGTCTTGTACCTTTGCATTTTTCTCCCAAACGAAGGACACTAGAAATAAAATTTTAAAGCCTCCTGTTAGGCCATCATCTACACGGCATAGCCCTGAATTTTCCAATGCGCAGCTTTGTGCAAAAGAGAGATATTGGCAAGGAAAAGCTGTCTTGTACCAATGGATTTTTCTCCCAAATGAAGGACACTAGAATGAAAATTTTAAAGCCTCCTGTTAGTGCTTCATCTACACGGTATAGCCCTGAATTTTCCAATGCGTAGCTCTTTGCAAAAGAGAGATATTAGCAAGAGAAAGTTGTCTTGTACCTTTGCATTTTTCTCCCAAACGAAGGACACTAGAAATAAAATTTTAAAGCCTCCTGTTAGGCCATCATCTACACGGCATAGCCCTGAATTTTCCAATGCGCAGCTCTTTGCAAAAGAGAGATATTGGCAAGGAAAAGCTGTCTTGTACCTTTGCATTTTTCTCCCAAACGAAGGAAACTAGAAAGAAAATTTTAAAGCCTCCTGTTAGGCCATCATCTACACGGCATAGCCCTGAATTTTCCAATGCGCAGCTTTGTGCAAAAGAGAGATATTGGCAAGGAAAAACTGTCTTGTACCATTGGATTTTTCTCCCAAACGAAGGACACTAGAATGAAAATTTTAAAGCCTCCTGTTAGTGCTTCATCTACATGGTATAGCCCTGAATTTTCCAATGCGTAGCTCTTTGCAAAAGAGAGATATTGGCAAGGAAAAGCTGTCTTGCACCTTTGCATTTTTCTCCCAAACGAAGGACACTAGAAAGAAAATTGTAAAGCCTCCTGTTAGGCCATCATCTACACGGCATAGCCCTGAATTTTCCAATGCGCAGCTCTTTGCAAAAGAGAGATATTGGCAAGGAAAAGCTGTCTTGTACCTTTGCGTTTTTCTCCCAAACGAAGGACACTAGAAATAAAATTGTAAAGCCTCCTGTTAGGCCATCATCTACACGGCATAGCCCTGAATTTTCCAATGCGCAGCTCTTTGCAAAAGAGAGATATTGGCAAGGAAAAGCTGTCTTGTACCTTTGCGTTTTTCTCCCAAACGAAGGACACTAGAAAGAAAATTTTAAAGCCTCCTGTTAGGCCATCATCTACACGGCATAGCCCTGAACTTTCCAATGCGCAGCTCTTTGCAAAAGAGAGATATTGGCAAGGAAAAGCTGTCTTGTACCTTTGCATTTTTCTCCCAAACGAAGGACACTAGAAAGAAAATTTTAAAGCCTCCTGTTAGGCCATCATCTACACGGCATAGCCCTGAATTTTCCAATGCGCAGCTCTTTGCAAAAGAGAGATATTGGCAAGGAAAAGCTGTCTTGTACCTTTGCATTTTTCTCACAAACGAAGGACACTAGAATGAAAATTTTAAAGCCTCCTGTTAGTGCTTCATCTACACGGCATAGCCCTGAATTTTCCAATGCGTAGCTCCTTGCAAAAGAGAGATATTGGCAAGGAAAAGCTGTCTTGTACCTTTGCATTTTTCTCCCAAACGAAGGACACTAGAATGAACATTTTAAAGCCTCCTGTTAGTGCTTCATCTACATGGTATAGCCCTGAATTTTCCAATGCGTAGCTCTTTGCAAAAGAGAGATATTGGCAAGGAAAAGCTGTCTTGTACCTTTGCATTTTCTCCCAAACGAAGGACACTAGAAATAAAATTGTAAAGCCTCCTGTTAGGCCATCATCTACACGGCATAGCCCTGAATTTTCCAATGCGCAGCTCTTTGCAAAAGAGAGATATTGGCAAGGAAAAGCTGTCTTGTACCTTTGCATTTTTCTCACAAACGAAGGACACTAGAAAGAAAATTTTAAAGCCTCCTGTTAGGCCATCATCTACACGGCATAGCCCTGAATTTTCCAATGCGCAGCTCTTTGCAAAAGAGAGATATTGGCAAGGAAAAGCTGTCTTGTACCTTTGCATTTTTCTCCCAAACGAAGGACACTAGAAATAAAATTTTAAAGCCTCCTGTTAGGCCATCATCTACACGGCATAGCCCTGAATTTTCCAATGCGCAGCTCTTTGCAAAAGAGAGATATTGGCAAGGAAAAGCTGTCTTGTACCTTTGCATTTTTCTCCCAAACGAAGGACACTAGAAAGAAAATTTTAAAGTCTCCTGTTAGGCCATCATCTACACGGCATAGCCCTGAATTTTCCAATGCGCAGCTCTTTGCAAAAGAGAGATATTGGCAAGGAAATGCTGTCTTGTACCTTTGCATTTTTCTCCCAAACGAAGGACACTAGAAAGAAAATTTTAAAGCCTCCTTGTTAGGCCATCATCTACACGGCATAGCCCTGAATTTTCCAATGCGCAGCTCTTTGCAAAAGAGAGATATTGGCAAGGAAAAGCTGTCTTGTACCAATGGATTTTTCTCCCAAATGAAGGACACTAGAATGAAAATTTTAAAGCCTCCTGTTAGTGCTTCATCTACACGGTATAGCCCTGAATTTTCCAATGCGTAGCTCTTTGCAAAAGAGAGATATTGGCAAGGAAAAGCTGTCTTGTACCTTTGCATTTTTCTCCCAAACGAAGGACACTAGAAATAAAATGTTAAAGCCTCCTGTTAGGCCATCATCTACACGGTATAGCCCTGAATTTTCCAATGCGCAGCTCTTTGCAAAAGAGAGATATTGGCAAGGAAAAGCTGTCTTGTACCATTGGATTTTTCTCCCAAACGAAGGACACTAGAATGAAATTTTTAAAGCCTCCAGTTAGGCCATCATCTACACGGCATAGCCCTGAATTTTCCAATGCGCAGCTCTTTGCAAAAGAGAGATATTGGCAAGGAAAAGCTGTCTTGTACCTTTGCATTTTTCTCCCAAACGAAGGACACTACAAAGAAAATTTTAAAGCCTCCTGTTAGGCCATCATCTACACGGCATAGCCCTGAATTTTCCAATGCGCAGCTCTTTGCAAAAGAGAGATATTGGCAAGGAAAAGCTGTCTTGTACCTGTGCATTTTTCTCCCAAACGAAGGACACTACAAAGAAAATTTTAAAGCCTCCTGTTAGGCCATCATCTACACGGCATAGCCCTGAATTTTCCAATGCGCAGCTCTTTGCAAAAGAGAGATATTGGCAAGGAAAAGCTGTCTTGTACCTGTGCATTTTTCTCCCAAACGAAGGAAACTAGAAAGAAAATTTTAAAGCCTCCTGTTAGGCCATCATCTACACGGCATAGCCCTGAATTTTCCAATGCGCAGCTCTTTGTAAAAGAGAGATATTGGCAAGGAAAAACTGTCTTGTACCATTGGATTTTTCTCCCAAACGAAGGACACTAGAATGAAAATTTTAAAGCCTCCTGTTAGGCCATCATCTACACGGCATAGCCCTGAATTTTCCAATGCGCAGCTCTTTGCAAAAGAGAGATATTGGCAAGGAAAAGCTGTCTTGTACCTTTGCATTTTTCTCCCAAACGAAGGACACTAGAAAGAAAATTTTAAAGCCTCCTGTTAGGCCATCATCTACACGGCATAGCCATGAATTTTCCAATGCGCAGCTCTTTGCAAAAGAGAGATATTGGCAAGGAAAAGCTGTCTTGTACCTTTGCATTTTTCTCCCAAACGAAGGACACTAGAAATAAAATTTTAAAGCCTCCTGTTAGGCCATCATCTACACGGCATAGCCCTGAATTTTCCAATGCGCAGCTTTGTGCAAAAGAGAGATATTGGCAAGGAAAAGCTGTCTTGTACCAATGGATTTTTCTCCCAAATGAAGGACACTAGAATGAAAATTTTAAAGCCTCCTGTTAGTGCTTCATCTACACGGTATAGCCCTGAATTTTCCAATGCGTAGCTCTTTGCAAAAGAGAGATATTAGCAAGGGAAAGTTGTCTTGTACCTTTGCATTTTTCTCCCAAACGAAGGACACTAGAAATAAAATTTTAAAGCCTCCTGTTAGGCCATCATCTACACGGCATAGCCCTGAATTTTCCAATGCGCAGCTCTTTGCAAAAGAGAGATATTGGCAAGGAAAAGCTGTCTTGTACCTTTGCATTTTTCTCCCAAACGAAGGAAACTAGAAAGAAAATTTTAAAGCCTCCTGTTAGGCCATCATCTACACGGCATAGCCCTGAATTTTCCAATGCGCAGCTTTGTGCAAAAGAGAGATATTGGCAAGGAAAAACTGTCTTGTACCATTGGATTTTTCTCCCAAACGAAGGACACTAGAATGAAAATTTTAAAGCCTCCTGTTAGTGCTTCATCTACATGGTATAGCCCTGAATTTTCCAATGCGTAGCTCTTTGCAAAAGAGAGATATTGGCAAGGAAAAGCTGTCTTGTACCTTTGCATTTTTCTCCCAAACGAAGGACACTAGAAAGAAAATTGTAAAGCCTCCTGTTAGGCCATCATCTACACGGCATAGCCCTGAATTTTCCAATGCGCAGCTCTTTGCAAAAGAGAGATATTGGCAAGGAAAAGCTGTCTTGTACCTTTGCGTTTTTCTCCCAAACGAAGGACACTAGAAATAAAATTGTAAAGCCTCCTGTTAGGCCATCATCTACACGGCATAGCCCTGAATTTTCCAATGCGCAGCTCTTTGCAAAAGAGAGATATTGGCAAGGAAAAGCTGTCTTGTACCTTTGCGTTTTTCTCCCAAACGAAGGACACTAGAAAGAAAATTTTAAAGCCTCCTGTTAGGCCATCATCTACACGGCATAGCCCTGAATTTTCCAATGCGCAGCTCTTTGCAAAAGAGAGATATTGGCAAGGAAAAGCTGTCTTGTACCTTTGCATTTTTCTCCCAAACGAAGGACACTAGAAAGAAAATTTTAAAGCCTCCTGTTAGGCCATCATCTACACGGCATAGCCCTGAATTTTCCAATGCGCAGCTCTTTGCAAAAGAGAGATATTGGCAAGGAAATGCTGTCTTGTACCTTTGCATTTTTCTCCCAAACGAAGGACACTAGAAAGAAAATTTTAAAGCCTCCTTGTTAGGCCATCATCTACACGGCATAGCCCTGAATTTTCCAATGCGCAGCTCTTTGCAAAAGAGAGATATTGGCAAGGAAAAGCTGTCTTGTACCAATGGATTTTTCTCCCAAATGAAGGACACTAGAATGAAAATTTTAAAGCCTCCTGTTAGTGCTTCATCTACACGGTATAGCCCTGAATTTTCCAATGCGTAGCTCTTTGCAAAAGAGAGATATTGGCAAGGAAAAGCTGTCTTGTACCTTTGCATTTTTCTCCCAAACGAAGGACACTAGAAATAAAATGTTAAAGCCTCCTGTTAGGCCATCATCTACACGGTATAGCCCTGAATTTTCCAATGCGCAGCTCTTTGCAAAAGAGAGATACAGATGTAGCCACCTTTATCTTGAGTGGCCGCGGCGGTTGTCCCGTTCGACCATACGCAGCGTACTGTGGCGTAGCGAGGCGCGCCTAGCCACAGAGAGGCTATCTAATCGCACGGAGACAGACATTTGACGTTTGGCGTTACCTTTACGTGTAATACCTGCGATCAGCCACCAGATGTCGCTTTTTACAATCACCACTGCGCATGCGTGTGGTCTCCCGTAAAATACAATACTGACATACATAATAAGGACTACTTTACTAAGGCGTCTCATTACGCTGCATACAGCAAATACTGTACTCATTACGCTGCATTATTTAATACAGTACTGTATATACAGTACGACACCGACGCAAATACAGTAGTACAGCATACAGTATATGATCCATCTACAATACTTTATGAATACTGTATGTGAGCGTCCAAGTCCCGCAGACAAAACACAGTACTGTTAAACCAGTAGTGTACACTGTCGCAAATGGATGTGTGTTACAAGTTCACTATTGCCTCTCAAGATTAGGAATTTTCTACAGTATGTTATCGTCCTAATCCCGTAGCCATTACAGCATAATCAAAACCAACGGATTTATACATTTGTCTGCGGCGAAGTGGTGAAGTGTTTCGCTTCCTATACTCAGAGTCCAGGGTTCGATTCCTTAAGTACGAATGCATGTTACTGTAGTTTTTTTCAGACACTTTATTATTTTTTTTATTCACATACTGTAAACCAGGGCATACAGTAGCTGCATGAGCGGTTCTATGCGATCGAGTCCGGTGTACCATAATGTGCAGGTTCTATGCAGGTTAAGGTACTATGCTCCGTACACAGTACACATACAATTCTGTAGCTGGGCAGACTGAATAGAAATGGCTACCACCTATGACTCCTTGCCCCACAGAGGCCCTAGGCTACGGAGCAAGTAATAGTCCAGATTGTACAGACTATGGGGCAATGCTGAAGGAGCGTCACAATCCCCTAGCTAAAATACACAGTATGCATATTATGGTACACCGGACTCGATGACATACTGTAGCACACTGGCAAAATGGCCGCCGCCCCTGAACCCTTGTGCAGGTTATGGGGCAATGCTGAAGGAGCGTCACAATCCCCTAGCCAAAATACACAGGGGAGGGATAAGCTACTGTAGGATTGCATACAGTATTACGGTACACCGGACTCAATTGCATAGCACACTGTCAAAACGACCACTACCCCTGAACCCCCACCTCGTGGCAGGCAGCAGTTGGGTATGGAATGAGAAATGGCATAAGCTGTGCAGGCTACGGGGCGATGCTGAAGGAGCGTCACAATCCCCTAGCCAAAATACACAGAGATACTGTAAGCGAGGTCTATGCACATTACAGTACTGTACGTTACACCGGGCTCGGTCGCATAGCAAACTGACAAAACACAAGTTTTACAGTACATACAGTAAAGCAGGCCAAAGCTGCAGGAGAGTTTCTACTGTAAAGGTTCTATGCACCGTACGGTAATGTACACATACCTGTACAATTCTATAGCAGGGCAGACTCAATTGAAATGGCTACCGCCTGTGACTCCTACAGTAGCTCCTAGGAGGCACTCAGCTATGGAGCAAATAACAGCACAGATTTTGCAGGCTACGGGGCAATGCTGAAGGAGCGTCACAATCCCCTAGCTACAATACACAGGGGTGATAGAGATAATCGAGTGGCTGGAGGGGGGTCCCCTTGATTTAAGGGGCCCCCACTCCTCCAGGGTACTCCGGCCAGGTGTGACTAGTTGGGTATTTAATTCCATGGCCGCAGGGACCGGTATAAAAGTCTCCCCCGGCTGTGCATTATCTGTCCAGCTAGTGGAGCCCAGTGCTGATTCAAAAAATATGGGGAACCCCTACGCTTTTTTTGTCCCCCTTATTTTTTGCACCAGGACCAGGCGCAGAGCCCGGTGCTGGTTCTAAAAGGATGGGGGATCCCGTGTCCATTTTTTCTGTATTCCTTCCGGAATTCGACTGCAATTGCATATACAGTACTGTACCCCTTAATGTCACTGCTTACAGTATACAGTATTTAGACATGAGCTTGTGTACAGTATCTGTCATGAGGTGCTTTTTTCACTGACACTATAACTTTTTTCTATTGTGATATACTGTACAGAGGCGGCAAACTAGCCAAACGGGAATAATCAGCTTCTGCAGAATAAAATGAGATGCTACAGTACATGCCTATATTCTGTGAGTGACTGCGGCTCTATGAAATTAAATCAGAAAATTTAAATATGAAATGCATTACTAATGTGTGGCATTACTGTACTGTATGTGTATAAGGTGTACTACAATATTTTCTGGTGTAACATAAGGAAAGGGCACTACTGCATGGTCTAATGCAGTGGTTCTCAAACTTGGTCCTCAGGACCCCACACAGTGCATGTTTTGCAGGTAAACCAGCAAGTGCACAGATGTATTCATTACTAACTGACACATTTTAGAAGGTCCATACAGTAGGTGGAGCTAATTTTTTCACTTGTGATTCTGTGAGACCTGCAAAACCTGCACTGTGTGGGGTCCTGAGGACTGAGTTTGAGAACCTGTGGTCTAATGTAAATAAAGATGAATGTGGTGGGGTGTAATGTGAATAAGGGGCATTACTGTTAGGAGTAATGTGGTACTATGATATGATGTCATGAGAATAAGAGACACCACTGCATGATATAATGTGAATAAAGTTGCAGTACTGTGTTGTGTCATTTCATCTTCGGGTATTATTGTGTTACCATGCCCCTTCCCAGCAAGAACATACTGTACACTGTTTTGGGCTGGCACTAAATGTGCACATTGTTCTTATTTAGATTATAGGGGGTAGGAGCGCCAAAATGGGTGATGGTGCTGGGAAAGGGGTGCAGGGTTAGAGGCGGAACTACGTAGCATCTGTGCAAGAGGGCATCAGCCAAAATCTAGCCTAGGGCATCATGTTGGTCAGGTTTGGCTCTGATAATACTGTATACTGTACTCTTACTGTACTTTGCATTCAATACAGATACTGTTTGCACACAGGTTTTACATGAATCATTGGCAATGCTGCAGGAGTGTCTCATTAGGCAATCTAAAATATACCACGACTATGGGTGGGGATACAGTAGGGAAGTTCTGTCACCATAAGCTGTCTGCTGTGTATAGCATATTTCCATCTGAGATGCATTTGTGTGTTTGTAATAAGAAAAAAACATTTTACTGTACATTTAGTGGATACAGTATTTCTCCCCCATAATGACGTATCATACTGTACAGGTACCCTCATGTACTGTACCGTACCATACTGTAAAATTGAATATTTATTGGAAAAACATCAATATTAATGTAAAAATAAAGTATTACAACATCCGATTCCATGTACTGCACTGATCAAAATGTACAGTACTCTTATTCAGGACTTATAAAACTGAAAATAACTGTTCATACAGTACACATCAATAACATTACTACTGTATAATATTCTACATTAGTTTATGCAATAATCAGACAAAGGCAATTTTATCATTTTTTTTAATAATGCACCAATTTAAAATTTTAAACAGAAAATACAGAACTACATATTTGTGGCTTGACCATTTCTTTCAACTACAACAGGTAATACTTTATACAGGTGATTTATATAATTATTACAATGTTCAGGTGTGAGTACTTCTAGCCAAAATTTCTTTATCCCATCCACCAGTTGCTGTTTTGTTGTTGGCTTTGCAACACTCCTAACGTACCTCTTCAATTGAGCCCACACTAATTCGATTGGGTTCATGTCTGGTGATCTATATAAAAATAAAAAAAAAGCGTATAGAAAAAATTAATTACATTACAGTAAATAGAGAAAATTAAACATACAATATTGTACTGTTTATTAAACAAAAATTTTTTTTACAGTACTAGAGTGCTATCCAAAATTTTACTTGTACACTGTTGAAAGAATACTCACTCTGGTGGTGTGCGTTCCCAATTCATACCTTTCTCTTCCATAAATTTGGCTGAGGCGGAGTGTTTAGGATCATTGTCTTGGAATATCCTATGGTGAGTTGGGTAATATTTATTCACAAATGGCACCATACATTTCTCTACTATTGTTTCTTGGAAATATTTCTTATCCATGATTCCTACAGAAATCAAAAAATGTTGTTCATTAATAAGCAACTCCTTTTATTGTGCAGTTACACGTACTCTACAGTACAACATGTATTTTTACAGAACACAGGCACAGAATAAAGTATAGTACTGTACCTTCGAAAAATAATAGGGGACCAGCTCCTAATCGTGATATGCCTCCCCATACATGGATTTTCAATGGATGCTTTGGGCGTGGTTTTAAAGAGATATGGTTACGTTTCCTGAATGACATTCTGGAGAACCGCTCAAGGGCAACAGACGATTCATCTGTGAAAATGACATCATCAAATGTTTCACCACTCTCAATCCATCGCCGTGCCTGTTCCACTCTCTTTTCTTTATTCACATCTCTTATCATTGGAGATATCCTGTGAAGAGCCAAAAATAATGAAATCAGATACAGTTATGAAATTACAGATTTACAGATTACTGTATATACAGTAGACTGTATGTGCAGTATACTGTATTATATACCTACTGTATACATTAAACTGTACATACAGTACATTAAGTTACATACAGAGTAATATATATATATACATACTGTACATACACACAAACACACACACACACACACAGTATACAGTATGTAATCATCACAATAAGCCGGCAATGCTTCATTGCTGTCTCTGAGTGCCTATACAGTAGGTATCTCTTTTGGGATAGAATATATACAGTATATACACACACACATACTGTATATAGTATAAAGTACACACTCTGTATAATGATTTATGGCATTATTATATCACGTATCAAGGGATTATTAACAGTGCATTTACTGTATGGTTTATACTGCTTTCAGTATTTTACCTTGTTGCGCCAAAGGTCCATCCCATTTTCCGTCGCATCCTTCTGATGCTGGTGGCCGATATGTCCAGGTCATACTTGGAATGGAGAATTCGTTTTATTTGCAGAGCAGTACGCTCATCATCCTCACGAGTTAGTTCCTCCACAATTTGTTGCACTCTCCTACAGTACAATACAGTATGAAAAATATGAATTCATGAACAGCACAATCACAGTTACAATTGATGAAGTTTTTATTTTATTTCAAAAAAATTGTTTATGGTATAAAGCAAGTCATTTAAACATTACAGTAGTGTACAGTACGTACCATGTGCATTTTGTAGGAAATACAAATCTGGGCGTTGTTCTCTCGAATGCATGATAGCGCACCGTTTCTAAAGTGACTATAATGCCACTTTCCTTGAGCCATGCATGGATCTCTTTGATGGTTTTATTTTCTTTTTTCATGTTGGCGATTATCTTGCTCATCGTTTTGTTGATAGTTACTGGCATGTTGTCCAACTATAATTCCTGTATGGAGAGAAAACATTTGTGAATACTGTAGTCTAAAATTTACACATCTGAAAATGCATAAGAGTTTTATGATAGAAGTTAATACTGTACATGTTTACTATCCAGTACCTGATGTTCAAATTTAAGTATTGTATACTGTACAGTACTGAAAATACAACTTCAGTGTTATGGACTGTATGAAACAGATACAGTACAGTAAATAACCCTCCTTGGAAGTGCATGGGCCCTGTGAGACTTACAGTAGTGTACAGCATAAGGGTTGACTGACATGATGTACAAGCATTACATACAGTACATGTCAGTACTGTATGTAAATTCTTCAATTATTGCCTAACAACAATGCTGCTTACTGTATATTAAATACTGTAGGCCTAGAAATGTGCATCTCAATATAGTAGTTAAAAACACAGGGGCCTATGTGGATAAGCGAGTTCTATGCACACTAAAAATGGCCACCGACCGTGAACCCCCAGCACGTGGCAGCGCTCGGATATGTAGTGAGATACAGTATGGCATACATTTCACAGTTCAGGGGGCAATGCTGAAGGAGCGTCACAATCCCCTAGCTCAATTACACTGGGATAAGCGAGGTCTACTGTATGCACATTACGGTATACCGAGCTGGATCGCTTAGCAACCTGACAAAATGGCCGCCGACCGTGAACTCCCAGCACGTGGCAGCGCTCGGATATGGAGTGAGATACAGTATGGTACAGTCCAGGGGCAATGCTGAAGGAGCGTCACAATCCCCTAGCTCAATTACATTGGGATAAGCGAGGTCTATGCACATTACGGTATACCGAGCTGGATCGCTTAGCAACCTGACAACATGGCCGCCGACCGTGAACTCCCAGCACGTGGCAGCGCTCGGATATGGAGTGAGAGATGGTATACATTTTAAAATACACCGGGATAAGTTGTATAGGCCATGGAGCAATGCACAGGGACATTCATCATTTACGTACAGTATATAAATAATTGTAAACCGTAAATGAAAGAATTACCGGTCAAATACTGTATGACGAAACTGTGTCAATGAGCTGGAACAGTATGGCCTGTGAAGAAGTTTTTTCGAAGGCAGAAACGGAGAGCAAATTATCAGGAGATTTCTGAAAGGTCGGAGAAGATCCACACAGCAAGTCTGCTTACGAGGAAACAGCTTTGCAAAGTGGGTAGCGGGGCGGTGACTGAGACGCTCTTTTATTCACATTCACACAAAAGGAATTCTTACCGCTGTGATTGGTGCCAATATAGGCGCATTCATCCTTACACCAATCACAGAGCATACTGTACTTTTGAATGTGAATAAAAGAGCGTCTCAGTCACCGCCCGCTACCCACTTTGCACATCTGTTTCCTCGTAGGCAGACTTGCTGTGTGGATCTTCTCCGACCTTTCAGAAATCTCCTGATAATTTGCTCTCCGTTTCTGCCTTCGAAAACTTCTTCACAGGCCATACTGTTCCAGCTCATTGACACAGTTTCGTCATACAGTATTTGACCGGTAATTCTTTCATTTACGGTTTACAATTATTTATATACTGTACGTAAATGATGAATGTCCCTGTGCATTGCTCCATGGCCTGTACAACTTATCCCGGTGTATTTTAAAATGTATGCCATACTGTATCTCACTACATATCCGAGCGCTGCCACGTGCTGGGAGTTCACGGTCGGTGGCCATTTTGTCAGGTTGCTAAGCGATCCAGCTCGGTATACCGTAATGTGCATAGACCTCGCTTATCCCAATGTAATTGAGCTAGGGGATTGTGACGCTCCTTCAGCATTGCCCCCTGAACTGTGAAATGTATGCCATATTGTATCTCACTACATATCCGAGCGCTGCCACGTGCTGGGAGTTCACGGTCGGCGGCCATTTTGTCAGGTTGCTAAGCGATCCAGCTCGGTATACCGTAATGTGCATACAGTAGACCTCGCTTATCCCAGTGTAATTGAGCTAGGGGATTGTGACGCTCCTTCAGCATTGCCCCCTGAACTGTGAAATGTATGCCATATTGTATCTCACTCCATATCCGAGCGCTGCCACGTGCTGGGAGTTCACGGTCGGCGGCCATTTTGTCAGGTTGCTAAGCGATCCAGCTCGGTATACCGTAATGTGCATAGACCTCGCTTATCCCAATGTAATTGAGCTAGGGGATTGTGACGCTCCTTCAGCATTGCCCCCTGAACTGTGAAATGTATGCCATATTGTATCTCACTACATATCCGAGCGCTGCCACGTGCTGGGAGTTCACGGTCGGCGGCCATTTTGTCAGGTTGCTAAGCGATCCAGCTCGGTATACCGTAGTGTGCATAGACCTCGCTTATCCCAATGTAATTGAGCTAGGGGATTGTGACGCTCCTTCAGCATTGCCCCCTGAACTGTGAAATGTATGCCATACTGTATCTCACTACATATCCGAGCGCTGCCACGTGCTGGGGGTTCACGGTCGGTGGCCATTTTTAGTGTGCATAGAACTCGCTTATCCACATAGGCCCCTGTGTTTTTAACTACTATATTGAGATGCACATTTCTAGGCCTACAGTATTTAATATACAGTAAGCAGCATTGTTGTTAGGCAATAATTGAAGAATTTACATACAGTACTGACATGTACTGTATGTAATGCTTGTACATCATGTCAGTCGACCCTTATGCTGTACACTACTGTAAGTCTCACAGGGCCCATGCACTTCCAAGGAGGGTTATTTACTGTACTGTATCTGTTTCATACAGGAAACTAATTGCAGTCCATAACACTAATATTAAGCCCACTCCATTATCCACTCCTCCCCTGTGTATTAAACACCCCCTACCACCCTGGAAGTCATGTACCAGGGCCCCTTCATTCAGCACAATGCCCCCTTCTACAGTTTAGTGTTCTCCTTCCTGCCCCATCTGTGCAGTAAAGGAATAATTAGCAGAAATTATTTCTCCAGGTCCTACTGTACATACTGAGCGAAAGATAGAACCCCCCCTATCCCCCGCGGAGCATCAAAGCTGCCGCTGATAGCTCCCCCCACCCCTTCCGCTGGTGAGTGGGTAGGGGCCCCAGTGCATTGCTGTGTCCAGGGGCCCACACTGCTGTTAAGATGGCTCTAGTAATTGAGCTAGGGGATTGTGACGCTCCTTCAGCATTGCCCCTGGACTGTACCATACTGTATCTCACTCCATATCCAGGCGCTGCCACGTGCTGGGAGTTCACGGTCGGTGGCCATTTTGTCAGGTTGCTAAGCGATCCAGCTCGGTATAACGTAATGTACATAGACCTTGCTTATCCCGGTGTACTACAGGTATGTGCAGTAGTACTGAATGATTGCTATCACTTGTGGTGAAACACCTATCTTATCAAATACAGTAACTACTGTACAGTATAGTTGTTCGCACAGGTGATGGTAATCATACTGTATATTTAAACTGAAGTCCGTAACAGAGCATTCTGTCCCTCCTGCAGAGGTTCTTGTTGGGAGGCACAGGGAAAAAAGGCAAATACTGTACAGTATTTGCACTTTACTGTTGTGCACTTTATTTGAAAATGTACAGTTGTTTGCTATTTTTAGCATGCTGTGCTTTACATGTTTTCTTATTGTGGTTTTTATATTTTTAGACAAAAGACAAAGAATGCAGACTACCAGATTTTACGGGAGTGCCAAAACCCACCCATCAGTGGCACAGAAACTTGCTGCATTAGTCCCACAAAAGAAGAAGAAAACTGCCAAGGCGGCTCAGAAAGAAAATGTGGTGAAACCACGAAAAAATGCCAAGGCAAAGAATAATACGTTGGAGATGATATGTGGTGTGGCAAATGATGTAATTGTTCCATCTCCTGCAGATCACAGTGTTCAGCCAATGAATCTGGAAATACCGGTGCTAGAGGACGTGACAAACACGCTGCATCAGGAAGCTTCTTTTTTGGACCATGTAGCCACCCCTGGACAAGAAGACATGACACATTCACCACGAAGAAGGTTGCATTTCACAGATGTGAACACCAAAGTGCAGGACTGCCAGTGTACCTGTCCTGTTTTACTAAAGGAGCTACTCAGTAAGGTGACCAATATGGAGTCAGAAGTTGGTGGACAGGTCAATCAGCTGCAGACCGATGTGGCTGGCCTTAAAGAAGGCATAAAGGAACAGATGGTAGAAGCCATGAAGAAAGTCATTGAACAAACGAGGGAAGAATGGCAAGTTGGAGTTTGCCGCACCATCATTGCAACACACCACCAAGCGGTTCAAGTCAGCGGCCTGGACGACCGAGGCCTGGAGGACCGCAGAGGAGGCCTGGAGGACCGCAGAGGAGGCCTGGAGGACCGCAGAGGAGGCCTGGAGGACCGCAGCGGACTGGACGAAGTCAGCGGCATGGACGACCACAGAGGAGGCCTGGAGGACCGCAGAGGAGGCCTGGAGGACCGCAGAGGAGGCCTGGAGGACCGCAGAGGAGGCCTGGAGGACCGCAGAGGAGGCCTGGACGACCGCAGAGGAGGCCTGGAGGACCGCAGAGGAGGCCTGGAGGACCGCAGCGGACTGGACGAAGTCAGCGGCATGGACGACCACAGAGGAGGCCTGGAGGACCGCAGAGGAGGCCTGGAGGACCGCAGAGGAGGCCTGGAGGACCGCAGAGGAGGCCTGGACGACCGCAGAGGAGGCCTGGACGACCGCAGAGGAGGCCTGGACGACCGCAGAGGAGGCCTGGACGACCGTAGAGGAGGCCTGGGGGACCGCAGCAGCGGACTGGACGAAGTCAGCGACTTGGACGACCGCAGAGGAGGCCTGGAGGACCGCAGAGGAGGCCTGGAGGACCGCAGAGGAGGCCTGGAGGACCGCAGAGGAGGCCTGGACGACCGCAGAGGAGGCCTGGACGACCGCAGAGGAGGCCTAGACGACCGTAGAGGAGGCCTGGGGGACCGCAGCAGCGGACTGGACGAAGTCAGCGACTTGGACGACCGCAGAGGAGGCCTGGAGGACCGCAGAAGAGGCCTGGAGGACCGCAGAAGAGACCTGGAGGACCGCAGAAGAGACCTGGAGGACCGCAGAGGCCTGGACCACAGCAGCGGACTGGACGAAGTCAGCGACTTGGGCGACCGCAGAGGAGGCCTGGACGACCGCAGAGGAGGCCTGGACGACCGCAGAGGAGGCCTGGACGACCGCAGAGGAGGCCTGGGGGACCGCAGCAGCGGACTGGACGAAGTCAGCGACTTGGACGACCGCAGAGGAGGCCTGGAGGACCGCAGAAGAGACCTGGAGGACCGCAGAAGAGACCTGGAGGACCGCAGAGGCCTGGACCACAGCAGCGGACTGGACGAAGTCAGCGACTTGGGCGACCGCAGAGGAGGCCTGGACGACCACAGAGGCCTGGAGGACCGCAGAGGAAACATGGAGGACCGCAGAGGAGGCCTGGAGGACCGCAGAGGAGGCCTGGAGGACCGCAGAAGAGACCTGGAGGACAGCAGAGGAGGCCTGGAGGACCGCAGAGGAGGCCTGGAGGACCGCAGAGGAGGCCTGGAGGACCGCAGAAGAGACCTGGAGGACAGCAGAGGAGGCCTGGAGGACCGCAGAGGAGGCCTGGAGGACCGCAGAGGAGGCCTGGAGGACCGCAGAGGAGGCCTGGAGGACCGCAGAGGAGGCCTAGAGGACCGCAGAAGAGACCTGGAGGACCGCAGAGGAGGCCTGGAGGACCGCAGAGGAGGCCTGGAGGACCGCAGAGGAGGCCTGGAGGACCGCAGAGGCCTGGACCACAGCAGCGGACTGGACGAAGTCAGCGACTTGGACGACCGCAGAGGAGGCCTGGAGGACCGCAGAAGAGACCTGGAGGACCGCAGAAGAGACCAGGAGGACCGCAGAAGAGACCTGGAGGACCGCAGAAGAGACCTGGAGGACCGCAGAGGAGGCCTGGAGGACCGCAGAGGGCTGGACGACCGCAGAGGCCTGGATTCAAGTGTGCTGTTGCCAGGAACACCAATGATGACCAGCACACCTGCTCACAGGCCACTTCGCAATACATTCGGAGGCTCTCTGAACAATATTGCCCTGGCTGTCATCTCAACTTCCCTGGACGACCATCTGTACAGAGCTTCAAATGGACATATTCAGAAATATGCATATTCTCTGTTCCAGCACCATGTACGGTACGACAAATACTTGACGTGGGCCAATCGTGTGAACTTTGATGGTTCCAAGGGCAAACTTCCGCTGCCCAAAAATCTGGTACATGACATCATGGCTAGGTGTGAACGCCGCGTGAGGATTGGTGATCCAGAAAAGAGGAAGATAAGGGATACCATAAACTCTGTGCTGAGAACGAAGAGGAAAATGACTTGGAAGCTCGACTATGATGAAACCAGATCATTACCTACCTCCTAGCTTCAGCACATCAGCTTCACACAGCTGAAGCTAAAAAATTGTGTCAATGTACCTGTATGACCTGTACATTTTCTGGGGCTGCATGCACTGTGCTGAATCCACTTGGAGCAGCTCGGTTACTCAAAGGGGAGTGCATGAACTTGGCTCACCACATTCCTGGTAATGTAAGGGCCTGTTACAAGTTGCCCCTTTTATTCCTGTTGATTTTTTGGGCGCTGCTGTATCTATCCAGTAGCAGCCGAGTCCATTGTGCTGTGTCCATTGGGCTGCGTTTCCATCCAGGGGCTGCTGTTGTCAGTCCTCTATTCTGGTGTCCGTATGCGACAGTGTTAAAAAGCAAAAGACAAAAACGAAAAATAATTCAAAAAAGCAAAACCTAAAAATAAAGTACAAAAACCATTACCCCGCACCACCACCACAAAAAAATAAATTATAAAAATGTTAAAGTTGATATTGTTACTGTATTTGTGCTGTTACCTTTTGATTAAAGTACCGTACAGTATGTGTGATGTTGGCTTTATTACAATACAGTACAGTATGTGTGATGTTACATGTTCCAAATGATTTTGTCCGTAAATAAAGTGTTTCTTAAAATAAACATGACGTGGTTTCCAATGTTTGTATTCCCAACTTCCTGTACTGTATAAATTAGTACTACTGTATGATGGGAATTCAATTAAGAGTGGTATACTGTATGTAAAACAACTTGGTTAGGCATCTTGCATTTCATATTTTAATAAAAACCACAGGAAACTTCTATTTTTAAAAGTTTATTGAAGAAAAAAAAGGTGTTTTTTTTTAAATAAAGTTTGAAAGTTAATTAAAACAAAAAAGTAGTTTGTTCTTCGTTACATTCTTTTCTTGTGTATATAGATATCTGTGGGGGAAAAAAAAAAAAGTATTAAAGTAAAGACACTCATGTTCATTTGTTTTCCAAGAAAATTTGTGGAACCACACAGCCCAGCAATAAGTCATGCTGGGCTGTGTGGTTCCACAAAAGGCATGCGGTACAAAGTGAAATAGTGGTGTCAGTGGTCAGCACTTTGACACGCTAACATTTGTGGAACCACACAGCAATGGCTGACACACATAAAATGGCTGACACACACAAAATGCCTGACACACACAAAATGCCTGACACACACAAAATGCCTGACACACACAAAATGCCTGACACACACATGCTGGAGTGAAAACACATGTTTGCCAAACAGTCGACAGCACATGTCGGCCAGATGGCCGACCAAACTTGCTCCAAATCACCCCAAACTGGCCAGAAAGCACCCCAGCACACTCAGGAGGTACTGTACACCACAGCTAAATTAGGAGAGAATTTCATTACAAACAGCCAGATCTTGCAGATTATCTGCCAGATAATTGTATGGTGTACAGTATGCCTATCTTATACAGTAGAAAAAGATACTATACAATGGAGTACAAGAACAAAATTTTTTATTAAATAAAATTAAATTAATCTTAATAAAACATTAAAAAAGTGGTCCACTAAGAGGTGGACCACCACCCGCAGGAGCTGGATGGCACGCTGCAACTGTTCTGTGGGAAAAAAAGGACAGTATTACAAAACAAATACTGAATACTTTACAGTGTAGTAATGGCAATACAGTACTTTACTCTATATTAGACAATATTGTTATTTACAATGTACAGTACTGTATTGTCAGTACAGTAAATCAAACACTACTGTATGCTGTCGAGGTAATTTAAACATTGCTTTAGTTTACCTCTTGTATAAGTGGGCTGCTGCCTGCCCGCTTCTGGGCCAGCCCACCTATCTTGCCCCTGTCTGGGGCCCCCATAAATAATTGGCACTATATTGGAGAAAAAAAAACATTTAGTCACATTCAAATAGTAAACAATTATTACTGTATACTGTAGGTACAGTATTATACTGTATTGCTGGTATTCAAAATATAAAGTACTGTACAAGAGTTTAGCTTCAATAGGTCATAAACAAATTGTCAAAGGAATTAAACACCACAGTACAAATACTGTAGACATTTACTGTATGTATTAGCAGTCATGACATTTCATGACCGCTTCAGAAAAAAGAGGGTTACAGTACTGTAGGTGGTGTTGTAGGGAGTACTATCCATAATAGTGGACTGTACTCAGAGCCAGCCATAAATAATATGATTCCCTAGTCAAGTTTTTGGATGCTGCCCCCTTGCACAGATGCTATTTCCGCCTCTGAGCCTGTACCCCTTTCCCAGCACCATCACCCCTCAACCATAGCAGTCCTCATTTTGGTGCTCCTCCAACTTACTGTACTGTATGTTTAAAATAGCAACAGTGTGCACATTCGGTGTGCATCCCAAAACGGTGCATGTTCTTGCTGGGAAGGGGCAAGGCCACACAGTAATTCCCCAATCTGAAATGACGCCACACAGTACTGCAACTTTATTCACAACATATCATGCAATAGTGTCTCTTTTTCTCGTTACATCATATGATAGTACCACATTACTCCTCAAAGTATTCCCACTTATTCACATTGCATCACATCATATTGCTCTTTGTTCACATTAGACCACACAGTAGTGCCCTTGCTACAGTATATGTTACACAACAAAGTACTGTATACACATAATGCTGCACATTAGTAATGCATTTTGTATGCACAGAATATACTGTAGGCATGCTGCATATCATATTAATCAGCAGAAGCTGCTTGTGCCCCTGGGCATTTGGCAAGTATGCCTATACCTAGGGCAGGCTCAGACTGGAGATCAGTACGTAATCCCGCTGGACGGGATCCCGGCAGTCAAAATACAGACGCCGGAATCCCGACCACACAAT